>NW_015175987.1:210343-225294 GCF_001447785.1 Gekko japonicus | reverse complement strand
AACATCAGCACCTATAAACACTCAAGGGGATCTGGGTCTGGGACCATCTTTGCAGTTTGAAATTACAAAGAATATGGTAGGTGAAAACGATTTGTTGATTATTTCAGGAATCCTTTGGTAAGGACTCTTAAAGGTAAAGGTTCCCTTGCTCAAAAGCCAGTCGAATCCGACTCTAGGGTTGCGGGGCTCATCTCCGTTTCAAAGCCGAAGAGCCAGCGCTGTCCAAAGACATTTCCGTGGTCATGTAGCCGGCATGACTAAACACCAAGGGGCACGGAATGCTGTTACCTTCCCACCAAAGTGGTACCTATTTATCTACTTGCAATTTCTTGCTTTCAAACTGCTAGGTTGGCAGGAGCTGGAACTAGAGACAGGAGCTCACTCCATCATGCGGCACCCGGGTCTTGAACTGCTGAACTACTGACCTTCCACAGCCTGCAGTTCAGCGTCTTAACCACTTGAGCCACCGCAGCTCCAAGGACTCCTACATCCTTTGAAATGCCGAATAAGAAAAACAGGTATTTTAAACTGAGTGATCAGTTCAATGGTCCGTCTGGTCTAATTTTCTACCCACGACCTGCACCATCCACCCAAAAGTATTGCCCCCCTCTCTATCGCCATATACTGTCAGATCACACAGTATGCTACAAGAAGAAAAGGGCATTTTGCAACTTGGGTGGACAAACTGTAATCCAAAGATCCTATCAATAACTTTAAGGCTGCAACTTTAGCAGGACCCAGTAAAATCATTGTAGCATGCTTCAGACTGAGTTGTAAACATTTCAGAGCAGTGGAGAGAATGCAGTGACTGGGCCTCTTTTCATGTCACTCCCTTTTTCCAACTATTTCCCATGTTTTCTTAGCAAATGTGATGGTGGAAAGTGCTGTTTAGGCCTGCCAAATCTCACCAAATCGCTGCGGGGGATCTGCATGTCTTCACAGAATCCTTGCCGCGGGGACGGCAAGACGCATTGCACCGCCGTCGCCAGGACATGACGCTATGCGTCGCTCTGGCAACGAGGCTGTTTGGAGCCCTGTTGCCAGAGCAACGCGTAGCATCAGATCCTGGCGACGGCGGGTGCAACGCATCTTGCTGTCCCCACGGCAAGGCTTCTGTGAAGAGCTACAATCCCCCGCCACGACTTGGCAACTCTAGTTAAGTTACAGGTGACTTATGGAGACCCTGTAGTGTTTTCAAGCCATCAAAGTTGGTTTGCCATTGCCAGCCTCGTTGTCATGACTTCCCATCCAAATACTAGCCAGGGCCGACCCTGCTTAGCTTCCAAGATTTGAGATCGGGCTAGCCTGGGCCATCCAGGTCAGGGCGTCTTAGCAAATGGGACTAGGTTATCCTGCATGTGGAGATGAAAGAACAGCAGGAAGCATAGAAGTGGCTTCCTCTCCCACTGCCTCTGAACTTCTAAAGGTAACAGCCAGGATCTCTGCTGTCTGATCTCACAACCTTAATCCAATGGCTACTATCTCAGAAGTTACCAGCAAGTGTGTCCCAAGGTAATCACTTCCTATAATCCCCTCTAGTATTTTGGTAGTCTGTGTACTAGAAAGAGATGCTGACGTGAGAAAGGCAGATGAATACAAGAATTTGATTTTGACGTTCAGATCTCAGGGGTGGTGCTCAGGGGACCCCAGCCTTGTTGATCCTGTGGGCACTTTTGGAATTTTGAGAATAGGTGGTGGGCCTAGTTACAAAATGGCTGCCATGAGGGATGGAACTAGGGCTGTCAAGTGGGGGCGGGTGGCGGGTAAACCCCCGCTTTGGAGGCCCGATTTCCGACGCCGTGGAATCGGGCCCCGGGGGGAACCCCCCCTGCGTGCGGGTCACCAGGAAGTGACGTGGGCACGCCGGGCACGCTGGGGGCGGGGCCACGGCCATACAAGGGAAAACTCTATGGTTTTCCCTTGTATGGCCGTGGCCTCGCTCCCAGCATGCCTGGCGTCCTCCCGTCACTTCCGGGTGACATGCGTGCGGTGCGCGTGCACGTTGCACGCGCACGCATAAGACACTGGCCGGGAGCCCCCCACTCCCAGAGAAGATACACTTGGCAACCCTAGATGGAACAAATCACAAAATCTTAGAAGGTTCTATGCCGAATCTACTCCTATTATTACTGCTTACAGATAGCTGCTGGGGGGCAGGAGATCTGTTCTTTGTTCCTGGTAGCCAGGATCGGTTCTTTGTTTTTGAGAGGAGATACTATTGGGAAGACACAAGTGGGTACCAGGAAGCACATCAGCGGGCACTATGCTGGGGAGATCACAGTGCTAGGACTTTGTACACCAGCAACGAGGGCCTGTAAGAGCTAGATTTTAACATCCTGGCAAAATCCAGAAAGGTATCATTTATAGTGCTTTCCCCCTGCATCACTCTAAGTTGAAAGCAACAAAAGAAACTATCATCAAATACATCCACCTTTTTTGTCAGCTTGTCTTTCATTCTCCCTTTAAAAAAATAAAATAATCCAGGGGCTTCTGCAGGGAGCTTTAGTCTGTGAGTCCGCCTGCATCAGCACTAATGAAAAGAACTCAGCTGCTGATCATTCCTTGTTTGGCGGACTCAATGCAGTACCTACAGGATGTTCAAATCCCTGTGGACTCAATGGAAAATATTTGCCAATGGGTTTGAATTTAGTTAGGGTGAGGGGAAGAGAAGGGAGTTACAACCTTGGGTCTAGGCTTTCCTGGACTTCAGCCTCAAAAAACATGAACTAAACCTCTCTCACATACAGGATGATGGGAAGCCAGTAGTTAAGGAGTGTCTGAATGTGGAGGAAGAATCGGAAAGCAATTGGGCAGCGTACAGAATTACCTCCTAATTTCTGAGGTCTCTGTTAAATGTCAGTGGGGTAGAGTGGATGAATGGTCAAGAAGGAGGGAACATCTTATATCGAGAAACTTTTTGCAGCATTTCCTGGTGCCTCTAGCTATCCAGTTGCTTTTGACTGCATGCCCTTCAAATGCAAGCCTGTACTAGAAAAAAGGGTTTGGGGCCTAGGTCTGATCATTAGATCACAGATACTTAGACAGACCTTAGGCCAGACTGGACTAGCAGATAGCTGATGTGTACATATGGTGTTAATGTGCATGTTTAGCAAAGGCTCATGGTGCATGCTTTTGAAAGAGCCATCATGACAATGAGAGGTGGTATAAAGCAGGCCGGGCTAGCTGAAAGGGCAAGAAGGAGAGATTGATGCAGAAGCACTGAAGGTAATGCTGTCTGAAGGGCAAAACTTGTTGTACAAGCTTTGGATCCAAAAAAAAGACCGAAAAGACAGAGCTGAAATTGTCAGCTGAGAAGAGTGGAACAATCCTCCCTGGGAGAACTGTAGTAGCTGGGAAGAGCTGAAGAGCAAGAATTGCTGACAACTGAACTCTCCATTGACTGCACTGAAACTAGCACCTTAGTACATAGCTGCCCTACCTCGTCTGGCCAGGAGGAAAGGGGAACCACTCCTGGGGCAATGAACAAGTTTGAAGATTTATCCAGCATCTTCATAGGAAGAAAAGAGCAAGAGTCCAGTAGCACCTTAAAGACTAACAAACTATATGGCAGGGTATGAGCTTTCGTGAGTCAGGAAGAGTTCCTGCTGTTGCAAGAAGGCCTTCTTGACTCTGCTCTAGGCTTAGCCATAGGAAGAACATACAGTGCTGTCTGTGCCTTCTACAAAGTGGATTGTAAGTAGGGCTCTGGTCTGGGACAATGGTTAGTGAACCAGTATTGATATCTTTGGGAATGATTCCTGCAGAATGTCACATGAAAGTGATGTCATCATGTCAGGGATGTTGCAAGGCAACGTTCTGGTTTTTGGGCAAAACTCTGTGGTTTGAGGGCAAATTTACCATAGAGTTTGGCCCCCAAAAAGTGTCACTGTGCAAAGTCCCCGATGTTATGATGTCACTTCCGCACGATGTCGTTGCATTGGGGACGTTGCCATGCGATGTTGCTGTTTGGGGGCAGAGCCCCACCCCTCTCCTAGAAGGCTCCCTCCCACCCCCACCAATGCGTCATGAAGTCCTGGCAACCCCACCTGGAGTAGGGCTAGTAAAAGTCCTTTGCTAAGGGATGGCACCTGTTGCATTCAAATTAGTATATAAGAACATACAGTGGAAATTTAAGATATGTTACACACCATCTTTGCACCACAAAGGTCCTAGAGTTTTAAGAAGCACAGATTGTAAAAGTGCTTCCAATCTACCTTTCTCCACTAACTTCAAAACAAGCATTGAGTTAAGGAGATAGTTTTTTCTCCCACCACTAGATGTCATACTAGTCTTTAGAAATTACCTCCACACCAACTTAAACAAGTATGTCACCAAGAATTTCCATGTTCTTTAACGTAATGAGGATTTTACATTTTCCTTGCAATGACTATAAGCCATTCACTGCCTACTGTACCTGGGATAAAAAAATGTACCTGGGATAAAAAAATGTTCATGAGAGGGTCTCAGCCCCAGAACCTGCTTTCAGTTATGTATCTGAAGCAATCATAAAGAAGAGTGTCTCTAACCATTCCAAAGAGATATCTGTGTTACCTTGTTGCAGCAAGAATAAAGGGGAGTCTAGTAGCACCATCAAGATTCAGAAAATATTATTCCAGCACAAGCTTTTGTGAATCAGAGCCCCCTTCTTCAGATGCAGTGTAGCTGGTCTTCAACAGGCAGAGCTTTTAAGAAAAAAGACGGCACTGGTTGCCCTCATGGACGATCTCCACAAGCAGCTGGATTAAGGCGGGTCAGCGCTGCTGTTACTGTTAGACTTGACAGCAGTGTTCGACATGGTTTACCACGATCTGGTGACTCATTGCTTCACTGACGTAGGAATTTGTGTGGTGGCTTTGAAGTGGCTCACCTCATTCTTCCATGGTCAAAGACAGAGGGTGGTGCTAGGAGAGAGGGTGTCACCTTGCCACCCTTTGATGTCTGGGGTCCCTCAAGGGGCAATCCTCTCTCCAATGTTATTTAACATATATATGGTGCGGAGTTTCGAGCTGGACTGCCATCAGTACGCTGATGACACTCAGTTATATCTGTTGCTGGACAGCCGGCCAGATACCACCCCATCTACTCTGGCCAAAGGGCTGGAGGCTGTGGTTGGGTGGCTGAAATTGAGGTGACTGAGACTGAATCGGTTCCTAACTACCTCTCTAGCTGAGAACCTATTTCTGTCTGTCCTCTTTCCTATCCAGTATGTTAATTCCTAAACAAACCTTTATCTACTCTTTAATCAGGTTGTGCATTGTTGCTGTGTTAATTACTCTGCCAATATTTTACACAGGAATAAATCACTTGAAATGGAAATTCACAGCTTATTTATATGATGCCCGAGGCTGTTGAATTGGGGTTCAGTTCTGAATCAACTATATTTATGTGGAGGGAGGGGCGTCAGCATATCGAGACATATCGAATAGCTCCTGGTTACGACTGATTCTTCGTTCTTTTTAGGGGGGGGTTGGGGGATCCCGAGATCCACTGGACCTCCTGGAGGGAGGATTGGAGCAAGGGACTTGATTTGGGGCCCCCACTTGAGGCAGAAGTGTCTGGAAGCCCTGAATCATCCCAGAAGCAGAGAACAGAGAAGATGCAGTTATGGCTACCATAACAGCAACCAGATGTGACTGCCCCCAAGCAGAGAGTTGTTTTGAGCCTCATCATACACCGATGAAGTCATATTTCGTGAGTACCAGTGAAAGCAACATGAAAGAATCTGATGATTTCTTTTAAAAAGCCCCTATAAATCTTTGAAGGGTTTTAGAAGGAGAGGTGGAAACAGCCGAAATGAGATAAGACCCATGAAAAGTATGCTGAGATAAATACTTTCTGGGGTGAAGGAAGACTATCGTTTAAGCTTCTACAAGAGAGCTATACATTTTTCTCCTCCTAAAAAAGCAAGCAAGCAAGCAAGATATTTAGAGTGAAACTTACTATCTTGCGACTACCCATTATGACATCATGCTTTGCCATGGAGAATTGAATACAGGTGCAAGTTGATTAGTCTTTATCCTAAATTCTCTGCTACAGTGGCAGACAGCCTGAAAAAGACAATTGGTTTATAGAGACGCTTCTTTTTGGATGGCAACGGTAAGGCAAAGGACTTTAATGGAAGATACGCTTCCCTAAAGGAGTACAGATTGTATTTGAGAAAAAGAGACTTTTAAATCTGAACTTAGTATTAGAATTACCCTAATTACTAAATGTCCCACTGAACCTATTAAAAACTACGCTGAAGGCCTTTACAACAACTATTGGTCACCTGACTGCTGTTGAGAGACTTCTGCGTGTGAACTTCTCTGGACAAACTGCTGTTGAGACTATTGAAAAAAATACAAACCGCATTGAGAAAAATGCCAACTCAAGTGTTTGGAGATAGATTTGGTGACACCTACCAGACACAGCTATTATGTGACGAACTTAGCATGGCAATTTCACAAGCTGTCAGTCTGGCATTGGAGAACCTACTTTTCTCTGTTCAAGAGAACTGGCAGATTACACCAGCATGAATTGAAACTGTCCCGGAATTGGATCAAAATTCCAAGAAAGACTTTATTTATTTATTTATTGCATTTTTACCCCACCCTCCCCGCGAACAGGCTCAGGGCAGCTTACACAGGGGCAAAAGCCCATACATAAAAACAATGTAAAACAGTAAAAACTATTAAAGCACAACAAAACAAATAAAGTGCTCCATAGAAACAAGATGGTCTCTGAGGATGGTATCGATCATTTCCTTAGGTGAAATTGTCCTGTCGGTGGTCCAAGCCAGTCCAGCAGCATCAGTGCCATGCAAATTTATGGCAGTTCTTTCGGGGACCACTCCCGTTGTTTTGGTGGTGGTAGTAGTAGAAGTGGCGGCCCCTATATAAAAGCTTGGTGGAAGAGCTCCGTCTTGCAGGCCCTGCGGAACTGCATAAGGTCCCGCAGGGCCCTGATCTCCTCCGGGAACTTGTTCCACCAGGTGGGGGCTGCCACTGAGAAGGATCTGGCCCTGGTCGCAGCAAGCTTTGCCTCCAAGGGGCCTGGAATCACCAGGCGGTGTTGTGTCCCTGACCAAAGTGCTCTTGGGGGTATATATGGGGAAAGGTGGTCCCTCAGGTAGGTCAGACCCTGGCCATATAGGGCTTTAAAGGTAAGAACCAGCACTTTGAAACGGATCTGGTATGCTATTGGCAGCCAGTGCAGCGCTTTCAGCCCAGGCTGGATGTGCTGCCATTTGGGGAGACCCATCAACAGCCTGGCCACCGCATTCTGCAGTAGCTGCAGCTTCCGGATCTGCGACAAAGCCAGCCCCATGTAGAGAGCGTTACAGTAGTCCAGCCTTGAGGTGACCGTCGCATGGATCATTGTAGCCAGGTCATCGTGGTCGAGGAAGGGAACCAGGTGCCGAGCCAGCCGAAGATGGTAAAATGCAGATCTGGCAGTGGCTGCCACCTGGGCCTCCATAGTTAAGGAGGGATCCAGGAGCAGAATGTGGCAATTTCTGCAAGCTCCAAATCTGCAAACAACACCTCTTGAGATTCTGAAAGCTGCCACATTTGATGGGGACACACACAGAAAACTAGCATCAGTCCCGGGGGGGGGGGGGAGACATGATTTATGGAAATAGAAAATGAGCATCAGTCAGGTCAGTGGCCAACAGTAACATGTGGTTCCACAGAATGTTATAATAGACACCAAGAAAAAAACAAACAGCGCCGCGGGGGGGGGGGGGGGAGACATGATTTATGGAAATAGAAAATGAGCATCAGTCAGGTCAGTGGCCAACAGCAGGCTGATTGCAAGATACCGCTCTTGAGCTGTCAGGTATTTGTATCTTTGCACCCATTTGAGCAGACCTAGTCATACAGAAGAAGATTTACTGCATCTTTGGGGTTGTCGCATATGGCTGGTGGGCTGAATTTTGGCTTATTGACTCACAGTTGGATGGGGCCTGCTCGATTTTAACCTGTTATCAAGAGCAGCAGTAAATGAAAAATTTGGTAAATGAAAAATTCCAGTTGAAGAGGAGTGGCTAAAAGAAGTCCAAAGTAATGCAGCTATATTGGTCATGCTGTCCTGCCAGTGACCTTCTGACATTTATCTGAGCAGGCCTGATAAAGTTCTGTCTCATCAGCCATCTGACATCCATGCTAATTTGTGATAATCAGTCTGGAACATTTTGGCCTGTTTTGAATTTTTTTTAAAAAAATCCATTTTTGCAAAAACCAGTTCGGTTGTTTCAAATCAGAACCGTTGGGCTTGCCAACACAGATTATTTTTACAAACTTTCTGCAGCTACGCTACTATCGATACTGAGCAAAACCCCCAACAATTTAACTCCTCAGCAACAGCTTGCAATTTCCAAACATTTACTGTCCTGTTACAAAGCCATTGGTTATCAATAGTCCTGCATGAACTTGTACTGCAGTGAGATCAATGCCATGTATCCATGTATAACTGTCAGAAGGACGGGGGTCGTCTAAATCATTACGCTGTCTCAGGACAAAACAAAACAAAAGATCTACTAGTTACATTTGGATCTCAGTGGTCCTTGACAATTAGATTTGAGGACCGTATTTTAGACAGAAAAGTTAATTAGACATTCTATTTGATATTACATATTCTAGTATTCTCTGTATAACAATTTCATATATGTAAGAATAGCTCCTCATGGCAGTCATGTCTGCTTTAGTATCCTGATGTGACTGGATTAAGCTTTAAAGAGGCTGGGAGAAGCAGATTGTTCTTGTGTCAGAAGCTCCTTGTGACCACCATAAAGATGATACTGGGAGTTGGGGGATCCATGTGGACCACCCGTAGCTGCGGTGTTGAAGGGAAACTGGGTGAAATCACTTCTCTGTCTTCTTCTACCTGTGGTATCTTTCCTGATGGAAGAGGCTCTGCAGGTGTCAGAGGGGTGATTTTGCTCCTCAATACAGCCAAGCTTTTCTGCATGTGGGCCTCTCAACCCCCAGTGCCACCTTTTTGGAAGCTGCTGTAAAAGGGGCTAGAAATCTGGACGGCTGATTCCCTTCTTTGATCCACCATCATCCTCAAGAACAGTCACGCAAGGCGAAGGGAGAAGAGTGAAGCCACAGAATGATCAGAGTGAGAGAGCCTTTCTCTGTGTTAGGACAATGTCTTTCATAAATCGACAGAAAGCAGAATTCTCAGTGGCAGTTCTGCCAGCCAGTGGTTTTCAGTGATGCTTTTTATTTATTCTCTTTATTTATAGTAACTACTCAGCACAGAGTACAGATCTTGCTATAGGGAAAAGATGAGACTCTAAAACTATAGCTAGCTTTTCTGTCTACAGTGTTTCTGAAATAGATAAACACTTGATACAGGATCAGCATTTTTTTAAAAAATGCCAAGCAGGTTTTAGCTCTCTTGATTTTATACACAGGGATGCATGGAATTTATGTTTGCATTAATCAATATTCCAAGTCTTGCCTAGTCAGATCTTGTCAGTATTAGCTATTCAGGACTTCTTACAATAATAATTATTTTTGAATGTTAATAGAGGTTTTCCTGGGTAACTGCAGTGTGTGTCAGAGGGAAAAAATGTGGATTTGGGGGAGTTTGGTTATAATTTTAGAATTACTTTCTGATAGTTACACACAAACAACAGTCCCATCACTGCTTTTGCTGATAAAAAGGGAACATCATATTATCTTTGTTTTGTCACCATTACATACCATTCCTTTTCTGAAATAGAGAGGCTAGTTGCAGTACAGGAACACTTTAATGTCCTTCCACGTATTTCTGATGCAAGGTCTGACTGAACGGCCATTATTGGGAAATGGAATAATTCTGTGCACACAATGGGATGGGCCTGGGTTGGTAGAGCAGCAAGGGAGCTGTGCTCATGACCACCATGGGCAAACCTTGTTTGATGTCGGGACACCACCACAGAGAAAATGCTGAAGCCTACTGCAGGCAGTGTTCCTTTTAAGCTGAGTTAGTGTGAGCTAGCTCACAGTTTTTTTAGCCTCCAGCTCACAGATTTTTGTCTTAGCTCAGGAAGGATCGCTCCAGAGCAGACTAATTTATGCAGCAGCCAAATCGCTCGCTCACAGCTTTAATGCCAGTGACTCACAAAGTAGAAGTTTTGCTCACAAGACTCCACAGCTTAGAGGGAGCATTGACTGCAGGAGGTGAGATTTGAAGCAGGGGTGTCTCTTCTCACAGGTCCCTCTCCTTGCTCTTATGCTATACAAACTGCCAGATTTTGTACAATGAGGCTAGGCCATGCAGATGTTGCTCTGACACTGTAATGGTAGTATACATATCAGGTCAGGTGAGAGGGCCCAGGAGAAGGGGAGGGAGTACCCATCTAGCCGTTGCTCCCGCGCTGCCTGATAACTGATTGCGATTGTGAGAGGCTTGTAAACATGCTCAGGACAAATAGTTTATTATAGCATTTCTGCTAGAACAGATGCAAGAGAGACCTGAAAGAAACAACGCTAAGTAGCATATTATCTTCCACTAGAGCATCTTTCCCCGATGTAATAGGGATAAATTATACCTTTAGAGAGCATCAATTATAGCCAATTACTCACATCTAGACCATAATGAGAATTACTGTGATGTTTTAATCAAGATGTAATTTAAAAAAACCATGCAGAATTCTTATAATTTATGAAGCTAAACAGTTGTGCAGTGTATAACAGGGAAGTATACTGATCATGTTCTCATTTCAGCCCAATCAATTTGATGCTGAGTGAAGTATCATAGATACATAAAATGAATCTGTTTAGGAAGCAGCCATTGTAACATTTTGTGGTGCATGAAAAATGTCAACATTGTGGTGGGTAAACTGAATTAAGCACTGTAGTTGTGTCAAACTTCTTTCCAGGGCTTTTTTTTGTAGAAAAAGCCCAGCAGGAACTAATTAGCATAATAGGCCCCACCCAACAGCAGAAACTCATTAGCATATTAGGCCACACCTCTGATGCAGCACATTAGCATATTAGGCCACACCCCCATGCCTTCCTTTGGCTTGCCCGGGCAAGCCGGCCCTTCGACAGTCCCGGGGAGACAGTTAAATGCCTCCCTTCCTTCCAGCCCCCCCCTGGGGGCACCGCCTCGGAGTCGCTGAGGGGGGGCTTTGCTCTCCAGGCCTTCCCTCCATAGCCATGCATGCAGAGGTTTTGGCTGTACTGGGCGTGGCCAACTCTGAAGCCAGCCGGAACTCCATTCCTGTGCGTTCCTGCCCCCAAATAGTCCTACTTCTTTCTCACTACTTTAAAAATTACATGCTTTGGACACAACAAAAAATAAAATAAAAAACAGGTTTGCAAGAAACTAGGACCAGGACACAACATAAGTAAACTTTTTCTGCTGGTTCAGATTTCTAAAAAAGTTGTTGCCTATTTCACCCTCCATCTGTGTATAGCCTTATAAGAATGGCTATGATAAACTTTTAATAGCTTGGATTTTAGGTAAGGAAAGTATAACCTGTTAATTAAGAACTCAAAAAAAGTCCTGCTTGAATCAAACAAAAAGGTCTATCTAATTTAGGGTTCAGTTTTCCATAGTGGCCCATAGTGCTTGGAAGCTATTTAAAACCACACTAATTGAAGTGCAAATAGAATGCATTCCACATGTTAGTAAAGACATTGCTAAGTCTAAAAGAAGGCCTGCATGGTTAACAACACAAGTCAGGTAAGCTATAAAAAGTAAAGAGGCTTATTTTTAAAAGTGGAAGGTCTGCCCCAATGGGTTGAACAGGAGGGAAGACAGGCTCTGGCAAAAGAAATGTAAATCAGTAATTATTAAGGCAAACAATAAATATTTTTAAAAAATATATTCAGAGCAGGAAACCAGCCAGATAAGTTGTGGGGCCTTTTGATGACAAATGAATAAAGGGATTGCTAAAGGAAGATGGGGAGATGGCAGAGAAGCTGAATGACACTTTTGCTTCTGTGTTCACTGTGGGGCATGCCACAGCTCCTGTTTTCAAGGTGACCAAAGATGAAGTTCTAAACTGACTAGGGGAATTAAAAACAGATACGTCTCCAGATCCTGATGGCATACACCTGAGAGTTCTTAAGGAATTCAGAAGTGAGATACTTGATCCACTAATCTGCATATATAACCTATCACTAAATTCAGCTGCTGTACCAGAAAACTGGAGAGAAGCAAATATTATACCAATTTTTAAAAAGGGATCCAGAGGAAACCAGGAAATTACAGGCCAGTCAGCCTAATGTTTGTCCAAGGCAAATTAGTAGAAAGTGTAATCAGTTAGAATTATTAGGCACATAGAGGAACAAAGCCTGCTGAGGGAAAATTAGTATGGCTTCTGCAAAGGGAAGTCCTGCCTCACCAACCTTTTGTACTTCTTTGAGAAAGTGAACAAGCATGTAGACAACAGTGACCCGATAGACACTATATAGACTTTCAAAAGGCTTTTGACAAGGTACCTCACCAAAGACTCCTGAGTAAAATTAGCAGTCATGGGATAAGACGACGGGTTCTCCTATGGATTAAAAACTAGTTAAATGACAGGAAGCAAAAAGTAGAATCAATGGACAGTTCTCACAATGGAGGGAAGCAAACACTGGAAACACTGGAACTCAAGGGCATCCAATGAAGCTGATGGCCATTGCCTGTATATTCTGTTTTGGTTGCTCCTTCCTTTGGCTTAATGTTTGCACTGGGGAATGTTCCTTTGTGCCTGTGTGGGGGAATAGCATCTAGTTCCCTAGTGAAACTGGAAATAAAATTGTCACTAAATTCTACTCAGAATGGAATTTTGCAATGGATTTGCACTTTTTCATGCAGCAGAACCCAGGCGATCCAACTGGGTTCTGGCGGGTTTTGGAACTCTGGTTGGAAAGCTAGAAGGCTTTCTGAATGCCATGTACCCTCATGTGCAGAATCACCATGTCTTGTCAGTTCTAGAAGCCTGTGCTCATGTGTGATCTGAACCTTCAGGGAAGCCTCCCTCAACACTTCTGTGGCATGGTTTATATTGTTCACTAATGAAGAAGAAGGGATTGGATTTATACCCCGCCCTTCACTACCCAAAGGTGTCTCAGAGCGGCTTACAAACTCCTTTCCCTTCCCCTCCCCACAACAGACACCCTGTGAGGTAGGTGGGGCTGAGAGAGCTCTTAGCAGAAACTGCTCTTTTCCAAGAACAGCTCTTATCAGAACTACGGCTTGCCCAAGGTCATCCAGCCAGGTGCAAGAGGAGGAGTGGGGAATCAAACCCAATTCTCCCAGATTAGAGTCCACGCACTTAAGCGCTACACCAAACTGGCTGATGGAACTGAAACCCAGAACAGTTTCTGAAATGAGTGGCCGAACTTTAGCAGAGTTCTGGATAAAAACAGCTGGGTCTTTTTCATAGCAGAAGCAGGTGGGTCCAGCCTATTCATGGGGCCAAAGCTGAGAAACTCCAGTGCTTTAAAAAATGAAATGAAATACATTCCCCACAGCTACCCATGCATTGCCATTTTGGTCACCACTTATTAAACTTTATAACAATACTTTTGGAATTCTAGCAGTTTCTAGAAGAAAACCATGTCAACTTTAACATAGTAAGAGAAGGTCAACAGTAGTTCAGATGTTTACACACAAACACAAATTTACATGTGTGAAGATTAAATATCATTTATTACTGAAAACTTATGATGATGATGAAGTAACATGGAATATATATGCAGGTTTTGGGTTGCACTTCTTAAGCCCTGTGCAGATGACCCATCCACACATTGACTAAATGCAGGGCTATTTTTGGGCAGGAACGCACAGGAACGGAGTTCCGGCTGGCTCCTGAGTTGGCCACACCCAGCAGGAACTCATTAGCATAATAGGCCACGCCCAACAGCAGAAACTCATTAGAACTGGCTACATTAGGGGTGTGTGGCCTAACATGCAAAGGAGTTCCTGCTACAAAAAAAACCTCTGGGTTTTGACAACAAGGTAAACAGAATAAGAAGCAAAAGGGGTGTGTGGCTGGATGACCACACTCCTGGTAACATGGGGGTGCGGCCTAATATGCTAATATGCTGTGCTCTCGAGGGTGTGGCCTAATATGCTAATGAGTGTCTGCTGTTGGGTGTGGCCTATTATGCTAATGAGTTCCTGCTGGGCTTTTTCTACAAAAAAAGCCCTGATAAACGCATGGAGAGGGAGGGCATGAGTGCACTGGCCCCATTCACTGTCTCTGCATCTTCATCAGGTTGTGAGCATGGTGCCGACACATGGAAAAAATGTCAATGCATGTGCTTCTTCCCCAAGATCAGCGACGCTGCTTTTCCAATTTTGCTGATCATGCGGAGGGAGCATATATGCAGATACTTCTCCACATGTGCTCACAAGCCAGCAATCATACAAAGGTGGTGGAGGCAGCACACTAACATCCTGTGTCTTTGTGCATTCAGTCAACACACAGACAGGTTGTTTGTACAGGGCTTTAGCACTTCAAATAAATATGAGGCTACAGCAAGCAATACTTGCCTATGCTACAAATGCAAATTTAGGAAGTACACACATGAATCTAAGACTATTTTCCAAATCCAGCAAGGATGTGGGTTTCCTTCTGACTGCAGATATGAAATGTGATGCTCATCTGGTTTTCATAACAGATGTTTCTGATGCAGATAGGAATTAACAACCCCACATAGACTCATTAGAAGAGAGGAAGAGATTGGATTTATACCCCACCCTTCACTCGGAGTCTCAGAGTTTACAATCTCCTTTCCCTTCCCCTCTCCACAACAGACACCCTGTGAGGTAGGTGAGGCTAAGAGAGCTCTTTCGAGAAATGCTCTTTCAAGAACAGCTCTGAGAGAACCGTGGCTTGCCCAAGGATACCCAGCAGCTGCATGTGGAGGAGTGGGGAATCAAACCCAGTTCCCCCAGATTATAGTCCATGAATTTAACCACTACACCATCTCTCTCTCTCTCTCTCTCTCTCTCTCTCTCTCTCTCTCTCTCTCTCACAC
>NW_015175987.1:121927-210324 GCF_001447785.1 Gekko japonicus | reverse complement strand
AACACCACATCTCTCTCTCTCTCTCTCTCTCTCTCTCTCTCTCTCTCTCTCACACACACACTGGTTTTAATAGGTGTGGTGATCTGAACAGGCTTCAAGCATGAACATACTCATCTTCTTCCTTGGCTTTCTTCTTCCTTACCTCAGCATGGATAGTGTTCTCATTCTCCTTAGCTTTCATTTCTTTTTAGCTTCTTTTTCTTTTTATACTTCCTCGTTATTCCGATTTTTCTATTTTTCTTAAAAGAATAAATATATTTGTTACACCGTTAAGTGAGGTTTTAATCCCCAAATTATTAAAATATGTTTGACCAAATCTGTACTACCATTGGAGGTCTCTTTCCTTAGCAGCTCTTTGCTGAAGTTACAAACGCATAATTTGTGTAATGTTACTAATACAGTCACCTCACGCTCATGATTTTATTACTTTATATTAAATCTACTGTAAGACAGGTTTTTGTGAAGATACAAATCGAAGCACTTCTATAATCTCTCTGGGGTTTGAACATGCTAATTTCCCCTCCCTACCCTGCCACTACTTCTCAGCATCCCACGACTCCTGAAGCGTGTCGAGTCCTCATTATGCCATTTTGAATGGGGGATCTTTCTCTTTTGGTTGACCCTTTTCTGCATACCTGGGGGGTCTCCTGAATACATAGAAAACCTATCTTGTCTATAGGTGGACTGGTTTTAATGCTTTCATGATTGGCACAAGCCATCTATTTTGCTATTAGATATAGCAAGTAGGTACTCGTGAAAAATATAATGCTTTTGTTATTTCACACCTCCCTTTTCTATGCTTGTTACATCCTCACTCCACCCTTTTAGTATGAATTAATTATAACATTTAGCTTTTTCATCATTGATCAGAACAATTTTTAATGTTTTCATGATTGGCACAAGCCATCTTTTTTGCTATTAGATATAGCAAGTAGGTACGTGAAAAATATAATGCTTTTGTTATTTCACACCTCCCTTTTCTATGCTTGTTACATCCTCACTCCACCCTTTTAGTATAAATTAATTATAACATTTAGCTTTTTCATCATTGATCAGAACAATTTCATGGTGCCTGCTTTCTCAACCAAGAGTTGGCAACTCTTCTGAGACTCTAGCCACTACACAACACTAGTTTTCATGGGGTGCTGAATGGTGGCAAGCAGCCAGTCCTGGGTGAGTTATGCAAGTTATGTTGTAGCAAGATGCCCAGTGGTTGCTGTAGGGCCTGGTCCCAATAAGTCTACATGCAAAGGTCAAATCAGCCCTGGAAAATATCCTGCCCCCTCCTATATTTACTGAGAGGCTTGAAGGCTTACCTAGCAACAGCCAGTGAAGGGATTTGTTTCTTAAAGCTACAGGTGCTACTTCCATTATTTGGGGTGGGGGTACATCCCCAACATTTTTAAGATTGGTTCCCCCCCAAAAAAACCTGGGGTGTTTTTCAGGTTTGTAGAAATATCTGTCTTGTCTGTACACCAGATTTAAATATCCACAAGTTTAGCCATGTTGAGAATTAGATATACTGATAAGTGCATCCCACCCTTTTGCTTCTTTCCTCCTCTCCCTTTCTTTGTCAACGCTCCCTCTTTCTTGCCCTGACCTGGACAGCCCGGGCAAGCCTGACCTCATCAGATCTCGGAAGTCAAGCAGAGTCGACTCTGGCAAGTACTTGAATGGGAGACCTCCTTAGAATACCAGCAGTCAGGAGGTGGGGGCAGGCATTGTTCAGCCACCTCTCTGAATATCCTCCAGGCCCCCAGTAGGGGGTCAGTCACCAGAGGTTGCCATGACTTCCACGTGCACACACACTCACACACACACATATGAAAAATACAAAAAAGGCTCCCTCTCTCTTTCTGCCCACCTCTTACCTGTCAATCTTTTTTTACCCCCTTTCTCCCCCCCCATGTGTTCTATGTCAATTCCCCCTTCTCTCTTTCTTCCTCTACCCTTTCTCTTTCTCTCCCCACCATGGCAGGGTCCCTGGGAGCCACTGAATCAGTAGCAGCAGGAGCCACTGTGATAGCCACGGGGCCTCTGGCAGCCGTGCCAGTGATGGTGGCCTGATTATCAGGAGCCACGGCCACAGTGAAGATCCAGGAGGTTGCATGTAGGCTGGCATCACCTGGTGAGTCATTTCTGTGTGTGCAGACACTGTTTTTGTTTTGGAGGAGATTTGATCCCCGCCCAATGTATTTTTTTAAACAATTCCAGATTTTTCTGTAATCTTAGGCCTCTCAAGTTTGCAGAACAATCTGTTTTTAGTTATTGTGGGCCCCATCTGCAGATAAGTCCATATTTGACTATTAGAATATAATATACCTTCATTTGAAAACCACATATTTAGTGTCCCGGTGGGATTTTTTTTAAAAATTGACTCTTACGGGTAGAAGACAAAAACATGCTGTCATGCTGGTGAATATTCTCTAGTGAACTCCAAGAGGATTCTCATCAGTTTGCAGGTTTTATAAAAATCTTGGACAATGTTGTGACAGTATATTATGCAATGATCCACTGCTTTTCTCATACTTGAAATATTTGAGGTTGAGGAGTACTGACAAACAGCTGTTGAATGGACTACTGGTGATGTGTTTGGCAGCTCTCTGGAGGGCTCTGGGATTTCCAGCATATAAAGATATAATGGATATGATTGTTCATTCTTCCCTATGGACTACTGCCTATTTTATATCTCTTTGTCCCTTCTGTTTCAGAAAGTGGCATGTGGGATCTGTAACCCTCTTTTTCTTTCCACCACACCCCACCACCATTAGCTGCAGTTTTCTGAATCATCACCACTACTCAACGGTCTCCCCACCTGATCATTGTCAAGGCTTCTAAGTGCTCCTGAAGTCTTGTTCCTGTTGGAGAGTTTGGGTCTTCCTGCTCCCGACTCCCAAGATTAAAGATGGAACAAATCCTAACTGAGACAGAACTAGAGGAATCTGCATCCACAAGAGGCCAAAGGCCAGCTTGCATGGGGGAGGAGTTTTCATTGAATTTTATGTCGATTTCTTCATACATGTTCAGTGATAACCTGCTGGGAAGGGGAGATGAATCATGTTGCTCTTTCTGATTGCCTGCAAGGGGTCAGTTTGTAGAGGGAACACTGTGGGGGGGGATAAGGGGGGCACTTCCATTATGCCTGCCACTTCTCCCCCCCAATCCCTCCTGCTGCTTTTGCTTGTCAGCAGCAAAAACGGTACTGAGAGTTCCATCTGTAATGATATAAAATACTAGAATGTCTAAAACTGAAGAACATTTAAAAAAAAAATGTTTCAGGTGGATAGCCACGGACTGCACTAGAAGAGCAAGATTCCATTCCAATAGCGCCTTAAAAAACAACAAGATTTCCAAGGTATAAGCTTTTGGTGGTGGAAAGTGCCATCAAGTTGCAGACCACTTATGGCGACCATGTAGGGTTTTCAAGGCAAGATGTGGTGTGCTAATACCTTCCTCTGCATTGCAACCCTGGACTTCTTTTGGTGCTTTCCCATCCAAATACTAACCAGGGCCAACCCTGCTTAGCTTCCAAGATCTGATTAGCTTGGGCTATCCAGGTCAGGGCAAGGGAACTTTAGCAGTCTCTTAAAAAGGTAAAGGTAAAGGTTCCCTTGCTCAAAAGCCAGTCGAATCCGACTCTAGGGTTGCGGTGCTCATCTCCGTTTCAAAGCCGAAGAGCCAGCGCTGTCCGAAGACATTTCCGTGGTCATGTGGCCGGCATGACTAAACACCAAGGCACACGGAACGCTGTTACCTTCCCACCGAAGTGGTACCTATTTATTTACTTGCAATTTCTTGCTTTCGAACTGCTAGGTTGGCAGGAGCTGGAACTAGAGACGGGAGCTCACTCCGTCATGCGGCACACTCGGGTCTCGAACTGCTGAACTACCGACCTTCCACAGCCTGCAGTTCAGTGTCTTAACCACTTGAGCCACCTGATAAAAGTTTGAAATATTAATTCAAAGCAGGAGGTGGGAAAAGAGATGGCTATTCCTAGTAAACATGACTGTTCTAGGGCTTGGGGCTAGTCATTAGCCCAAGAGGCTGCTTGGGGCACCACTATGAGGTGAGGTCACCAACATGGCACCGGCTGGAGGCAGCATGTGAGGAGTTGACAAGCATAGCTTGTACAATATGTTGTCTCACTGGCCACATCTGAGGTGAGTATCTGAGGTGTTTCCAAAACTACTACTCTGCTGTTGGCCAGGTCTGAGGTGAGCTGTGGAAGTGCTTGCAGCATGGCTCCCAGGCACTGGCAGCATGTCGGAAGAGGCAATGGTATGGTTTACACCCACTGTTGCCTCTTCAATCTGTGTTGCCAGTGACTGGTGATCACTGGAGGCACAGGTAGTTCAGGGGAACAACTGACCCTGTTAAGGTGTTGCTTTTGTCCATAAACCTCCTCAGGAAGGTGAGTCTAAACAGGAACAGTAAGGAAGGGATCACGGTATCAACAATGTGTCAGAATAAGTTCAGTGTTGGTAAGTGTAAAGTGATGCACATTGCAACAATAAATCCCAATTTCAAGTATATGCTAATAGAGTATGAATCTGCTGAGATTAAGGGGGGGGGATTGAGAGGGGGGTTGTAGTAGATAGCTCAATAAAATTGTCAACCCACTGTGCTGCACCAGTGAAAACGCAAACTTTATATTAGGGATTATTAGGAAAGGGATTGAAAATAAAATGGCTACTATTAACTGCCCTCATACAGATCTATGATGTGGCCTTATTTGGAATACTGTGTACAGTTCTGGTCATCGTATCTCAAAAAAGGACATCACAGTGCGGGGAAAAGTACAGAAAAGGCCAACCAAGATGGATAGGTGGCTGGAGCACCTTCCCTGTAAAGACCGACTGAAGAGTCTGGGACTTTTTAGATTAAATAAGAAATGACTAAGAGAGGACATGATAGAGGTTTATAAAATTATGCATGAGGTGGAGAGAGTTACAAGGAGAACCTGTTCTGCCTCTCCCAAAATACTAAAACCCAAGGCCATCTAATGAAGCTGGTGGACAGTAGATTCAAAATGGACAAAAGGGGATTATTAGGAAGGGTACTGTAAACAGATCAGCCAATATCATAATGCCCCTATATAAATCAATGGTGCGACCACATCTGGAATACTGTGTGCAATTGTGGTCACCACACCTTAAAAAGGATATTATAGCTTTGGAAAAAGTGCAGAAAAGGGCAACTCGAATGATAAAAGGGTTAGAACACTTTCCCTATGAGGAAAGTTTAAGGCGCTTAGGGCTCTTTAGCTTAGAGAAACGACGACTGAGGGGTGACATGATTGAGGTTTATAAGATTATGCATGGGACAGAACAGGTAGAGAAAGAGGTACTTTTCTCCCTTTCTCACAATACAAGAACTCGTGGGCACTCAATGAAATTGCTAAGCCGTCGGGTTAGAACGGATAAAAGGAAGTACTTCTTCACCCAAAGAGTGATTAACACTAGGAATTCACTGCCACAGGAAGTGGTGGCAGCTACAAGCATGGATGGCTTCAAAAGGGAATTAGATAAGCATATGGAGTAGAGGTCCATCAGTGGCTATTAGCCACAAGGTATAGATAGGGGCTCTGGGGCAAGTGATGCTCTGTCTTCTTGGTGCTTGGGGGGGTCAACAGTGGGAGGACTTCTAATGTCCTGGCCCCACTGGTGGACCTCCTGATGGCACTGGTATTTCTGGCCACTGTGTGATACAGAGTGTTGGACTGGATGGGCCTTTGGCCTGATCCAACATTGGCATCTCTTATGTTCTTTTGATAAATGGACTCTGTTTGCACAATGTGTTATGCAAGCAACATCTTGCACTTTCCTCCCTATATAATAAAAAATAAATCTATAATACCCAGAAATTCATTCCATAAGATCTTGCAGAAGTGGGGGCTATTTTAACTAAGTGCCAGTGACTACCATGGTCTTTTTCTTGCATTTCTGCAAGAGCTCTAGCACAAGTGGAAATTTTGTACTAGATCCAAACCCAAGAATTGGCATGTAGTCGTTTGGCCTACAAAAATATAAAAGTAAGGATTTAACTATTATTGCAAGATCCTAATTAAAGATATGCATTTAGATAGCAATTAATCACAACAATGTCTATTGTTCTGAATAGTAACTGATCAAAATCTACTTTGACTTTTGGCAATTTTTTAAAAAAGTGGTGCATGTTTGTAGTTGCATTCTGCTTTCAAAGTTTATTTCCATCATTCTTAAGTTGCCATTTTCTGGGAACAGTGAGGGGGTAGGTCAGGGGCACAGTGTAGAATGATCCCACAGATCTGTGTCTCAGAGGTACGCTGTAAAACAGAACACTTAGGTTCGGACATCTTATGATGTCATTCCCCTCACACTTAAAAATAAGCCCCCACCCCAACCTTCACACATATAAGAAGAGTTGGCTTTTATACCCTGCTTTTCACTACCCAAAGGAGTCTCAAGTCACCCTGCGAGGCAGGTGGGGCTGAGAGAGCTCTGAGAGGTGTGACTGGCCCAAAGTCACCCAGCTGGCTGCATATGAAGGAGTGGGGAATCAAACCCAGTTCTTCAGATTACAGTCCACCACTCTTAACCACTACACCACAATGGCTCTACGGAATGCTGACAGATGGAGGCAAAACTCATACCACACCTCAATTGTTAGGTCTGTAAAATGGGAGCCCTTTCTTCTCTCTGTCTGCAATCTGGCATGCAAAACAACTTGAGAAAGGCCTGCAGTCCTGGAGATATTCATCCCATGGGGGGGGATGAACTGTTCATCGGGGGGGGGGGGAGAAATGTGTTTTGTGTTTTATTGCCGCTAGAGCATGATTGATTTCTTCTACCTGCCTGAAGTTTGGGGAGGACTCCTTGGATGAGGGTTGAATCCATAGGAATTTGATCTTAATAGGCTGGGTAACAAAGGAGTTACAGGTGGAAACATGTTTCCCACTGAAAATGACCCTGTGACAACACTATTAAAGAATTCAAACAATCTTAAATGTACAAAACAAGACAAATGAAATAAAATTTCGGTATGCACCCCTGTATTGTTCACAATGCAATTTTATGCAGAGTTACTTCAATCAAAACCTACTGCATAGGATTGCACCGTCTGTTTCTTGGTTCAACACAATAGCTTGACGTGGTAGCTAAGGGAACGGACTTCTCATCCTTGTTATATCTTCTTGATTTATTCTTGACTTTGATTTTTGTTCAGATTTAAAACTACCTGATAATTCTGAAACAATGAAAATCATTTTGTTGCAAAGATTTATTGCAATTAAAATGTAAGATTTAATACAAAAACTACAATGATAGTGTTTACTTAACAATTTTAAAAAACTGAAATTATGCGTTAAAGAAAGATGCAATACTAAATGGACTTCAAAATAACACTTTGGAATAATAGACAAAAGTGCATTGCCCTGTGCTGAAGATACGAATACTGAGCATACTGTAAAATCTTTTTATCATCAAAAAATGATGCTCTTTCCTGACCTGTAAAGAAGTTCCTACAGTGGCTATTTGAAGCAACATTACTTTTTCTTCCCTGCACGTTTTCCTGGCTTTTTTTTCTGTACATCTGGGGTTTTCTTCTCTTGTTCTGCTCGAAGGGCGGCTTCTTCGGCTGCTAGTGCTTCTTGTCTTAAACGCTCAGCTTCTAGTAGCTTAGCTCTGTATGCCTCCCGGATGCTGAGAACCCTGCCTCGTGCTTCATCTAAGGTAGCCTATCCAAAAACAAATACACCCACCCCAACATAAAATCAGTCTTTAGCTGTATAGTAAAGACTTGTGTCTTTCCATAGAATCTGAAGTGCCTTCCTTATTGTATAAATATATATATTTCCTTTCCCATTTTTTCTTATTTACTAGGTTTAATTAATCCATTTGCCACTTAATTATCACAAACAGGAAAAAGGCATTAAACTGCAAGTATCTATTTAAAACTTCTTAGATGCACACCTTAAAAAATATAATGTTGCCTTCACTCTGGGCCAAAGTACATTTTCCCCGTGATACCATTTGGGCCCGGGGTTCCCCCATTCATGTAGAGTCCCACAGCAGAGCAAACGTGGCCTCCCTGTGGCTGTTTTGTTTCAGGAAACCAACACTGCAGGGAAGGCTGAAGCCGTTTTCCCTGGGTATTGTATGCCTGAGCCAAATTCAGCCCCAGTGTGTTTAGGAACATTAGCTCCCCCGTGTTAAGTCTGTGCGCAAAAAGGACATACAGGTCAGGGGAATGCTGATCTGACTTGTATTACAAGTAACTTGTTGTTTGGCCTTCTGTGTTTGCCAGTTAGAATTACAAACAACTGAAGGAGATTCCAGTGTCATAGAAAATCCTCCATCCCTCACTGGGGATGTTTTGTACTGTTTGTTTCTGAGCACAATTCAAGGTGCTGGTTCTTAACTTTAAGACCGTTAACAGTTTTGGGCCAGTGTACCTGAAGGACTATTTCCTCCAACATTGTTCAGCCCGGCAGTTAAGGTCCTCTTCCCAAACCCATTCTGTGCCCCCACTTGCAAAAGTGAGGTGGGTAGCAGCCACAAACAGGGTCCTTTCACTGACTGTGCCTTAGCCTCCGGAATGGCCTTTGAGGTGCCTAACACCTAACTTTACCGTCCCCTTTAGGTATCAGGCCAAAACCATGTATTTTTACCTAGGCTTTTAACTGAAAGGTTTCATCCTTTTCCCGGTTTTGTCATCTGATTCTATCCTGAGAGCTCCTTAAGGGGTACCATTTTAAGCTGCTCATTGCATGTTTGTATGCTCTGGCAGGTTCTTGACTTGGTTGTTTAAATAACTTTATTGTATTTGTTTCTACTTTGCAAGTTACTTCTATTAGGTTCCTAGAGAGGCAGTACAAAAGTATTCTAATTAAATTAGTTCTGTTTTCCCCCCTGGGTCCTGTTATCTATCTCTTGCCCATGGGGAAACCACACATTGGTCTTTGCTTTCTTTTCATATTATAGCAATATGATGCCATTTCCAAAGCATCAGCAATCTGACACCTTAAAGTGCCAAAAGACGCTGTTCCCTACTCTCATTTGCTAATAGATACACAAACAAATAAATAGCAAGGGAAAGCTGAAAATATAATAGTAGTACAAAGTGCTAATATTAAGCAGGCATTATTATTCAAGCAAAAGAATATCCACTTTCATCGAAACATTATCAAATGCAGTCTTCATGGACTTGCATCCATCCCAAGGAGAAGTTCTCACAAATTTATTACATGCCATATAAGCAGATGGATTATACTGACACTTTTAAAAAATATGTACTTAGGTGTTCATTCATAAATGACTTCATTCTTTGCTCTTATAACATACACTGCAACTTCCTCTCCCCCTTCAACAGGGAAATTACCATCTGATAAGCCTGCAAAGTGAGAGGAAATCTAGGAACTAATGCTGAGAGCCAGCAGTTGATCCGGGTGCACTGGGCAGAAGTACAGTCAGCAAGTATGCCAAAGAGGCAGAAGCCACCCCAAATAATTAGTCAGATTATATATGGACTCACTTGTTGATCTTCATACATTTCAATCACATTTTGCTTCAGCTGATTTCTAGCCATGTGCTCTTGCTGTCTGTGTTCCAGGACCATCTCTCGAAACTGCCTGAAGAAATTGATTTCTTCTGCTTTACGCATTTCTTGCTCTTGAATAATAGATTCATTCTTCAACACAGGCTCAGGAAGTGTTTTTCTGAGGGCAAAACAAAGATGACACATCTCTTTCCAAAGGCATTGTTTGAGATGGAGGCCTGAAGAACAGTGTCCATAGGAGATGGCTTGTGGTGTGTGTAACCTAGGGTAACCAATAACAGCTGGCCAGCTGACTGTGCTCAAAGGAAACATACAGTGTGCTGCTAAACAGAAGGGCAACCCTCAGGCTTAGATGAATTGGTTAAAATATTTCACTTTTCAGTTCTAAAACTCAGACCAAAACTGTACTGATGTAACTTGATACAATGATGCATGCTGCACTTTACCTAAGGTAGGGAGTAAGGTCCAGAGGCTCCCATTCCTTTCGCTGAGCACCTGCGCCTGTCTCAGCAGCGGCTGGAGATGTTGTTGGTTCAGGAGTTGGAGAAATAGCTTCTAACAAAAGAAAAATTGGTAGTGCCATGTGATTAACCAGCTTACCAAGAAAACACTGCTGCCTTTTCTAATACAGAATCTTTTTAAAAGTACCACATGCACACTCTTCCATCGGATTGTCACTTTCTGTACCCATCCCAGACCAGTGACTATAATTATGAGCAGGGTTCTAAGTACTGGATATCATGATGTGGTTGCTAGGACTGTAGGCAACACCTGCTTGAGTGTGTGGTTCCCAGTCCAACAAGGGCACCCTGCACGTACTCTGACACAGCTTTCACTCTTGCTGAATATGGATTACCATAGCTAATTATTAGAAAAGGAAAGCGTTTTAAAAACCTGTATTGGAATATTACTCAAATACAGTTTTCAAAGGAGAAACATTTTACACCAAGGTTAGAAATATAATGATTGATGCTCATTTTTTTCCAAATAAATGGGAAGTTTAAAGTCTGTAATAATGGAGTGTGCATTAATAATGTTAGAACTTCTGCTGCATTTGCATCACTGCCCATTCTTCCTGCCTCCTTCCATTTTCTCATCCACTTTAGTGTAGACTTGCAAGTTGCTGTGGGGCTCCTTGTCTATGATAAAGCTTCTGTGCAGTGGTTAGATAATAGGCAACATTCAAACAATAAGGATGATGACAACAATTATGATTTTGCATAAAGTTTCAAACGGCACAAACCAAATTTATACCCACCTTTCCGAAAGTTCAAGCTGGCTTACACGACAACAGAATGAAATGATGAAGTCATCGCCACAGAAACTGGGAGTGTCCTATCTGGGCATTAAGAGAGCAACCCTAAGCGGGCTTATTGAGGATCTTATTCCCAGGGAAATGTTTTTAAGAGTGCACTGTTAAGTGCTTGACACTTAGATATGTTAACATTCCCTTTTTTGCTGCTGTTACTTTAGAACTCCCTTACCCTACACATCTGAAGTATTCAGTCTCTGCACTCACTATATATTGTGCAAAGAAATCAAGGATATTTAAGGGACCCTCCCCTTTAACTGTAATCTTATTTGTTCACACAATGCCTGACTGAAAGATCTATGGATTCTCTGATGTGCACATGGTGTTAAAGGGCCTCCTTATTCCCATTCGTGTTGGTGGGCAGGAGCTCTATAGGCATAAGTCCAGGACGAGCCGGTGTTTAGGCTCCCCCCCTCCCCCCCGCCTCTCACACAGCAGGTGGTCAGGCTTGGTGCTGCGTGAGAACTGGGTGGCTGGAAGGTCTCCAGCAAGGACTGCATCTGAGGGTGGCCCAGGTGGTCTTGACAGTGCTCCCCAGCCCCAAAGTATCCGTCACCACCAAGTGAAGCATAACGATGCCCTTGAGGCACACAGCCTTCACTGCTCCCAGCATGCTGGTGCCAGTGTCTGTGCCCATGCAGCCACAGGCAATGTTGCCACTGCTCACCCGGCATCACAGTGGCAATGTCTTGTGCCGTGTGGTCTGCATCCATCCACTGTGCATGGAGCAGAACCCCTTTGTGGCCTGGTAGTAGGACCGTGCCCCAGCAGTCCAGGCAGAGAGGTCCACTGGTTGCCACCAGTGGGCAGTATGGAAGAAGCAGCTGTGCTGCTGGCTGCTCCAGAGGTCTTCCATGAAGGGCACGGTTCTGCCTTGTACTCTGGGGACCTTTACCTTGATCATCGCCACTGCGAAGTGGTGCATGGCGGGCAAGATGGGATGGAGTACCAGGGAGCCAGATGTTGCAGCAGTTGGCAAAAGGCTACATGCTCCATGAGAGAGAAGGGTTGGCCATCCACAGCAATCATCTCACCAATAAGATAAGTGACTGCTTTCTGGGCCCTCCACAAAGCCCTTCTATATGGCATTGTCGGCTTCCATGGGGGAATGAATTTTTGGAGGGTGGCCTGTCTTGATGTTCTGCCCACTGCAACCCGAGTGCAGGGAGCCTTTCTTGGAGGGGCCTCCCACTTCCTCTCCACTTCTCCCTACTGAGACGGTGTGGGTCTCTTCTTCCTCCCACTGGCTGCCACTCTTTCATCTGGCAGCAATACAGTGGGGTGCACCCTTTGCACGTGTCTGTGGAAGATAGAGGAGGACATGTTGAGTGTTTGCACCCCTCTGGACATGGGTATGGCACACCTGGAACTCTTCCACACAGAAGTCACTGGAGAGGGTGCAGAAATGAAGTGTAGGCTGGAAATGGGGGCCCAGGATTGGAGAAACTGGGAGGGACAGCTGCTGTCTGGCACTGGGCTCGGAGGGGCCATGGACAGGTGTACTCCAGACAGGAGCAGGAACAGGTGTGGAGGGAAGGCTGCTTCTGCCCACTCTGAATCACTGCTAGAATCCTCCTCTCCGAACAGTGTTAGCAACTGCTGGTCTCTGTGTGGATCCCAAGGAACACATCAGGAAAAGGAGGCTACGAGATCCCTGGTGATGCCCTACTAGGGGAAAGCTCCAGTGGACTGGCAAGATGGGTTCAGTGCCCAGGGATGGGGGCCTGTGGTACAGGGTGGTGGTGATGGAGGACGTCTTCCCCCCCATGATGAGCACCCTTTGCACCCATTTTCATTATCATGGCACAGAAGGGTTCACAATCAGGAGGAGTGGGGGGGGGTATAAAATGATGCCTCTGCTTGGCATCAGCAGAAAGATGTCTGGAAATATAATCATTCATGGACTACCACAAACAGCACCAAAGTTTGTAACATGTTCGTGCTGAGTGCCTTTCCACAACCATCACTTCACGAACCACAAACCAACTAAAATTCGTGATGAACTTTAGTTCGTGAACCGGTTTGTGCCCATCCCTAGTAACCAACAGCCTGTTCATGCATTTTATGTGTGAAGAGGTTTGTCCTGTGTGAGAAAATGTCATCTCAATGTTGTGGTCATCACTACTAGTTGATTAATAGCTACCATGCATATCTTATGGTGGAGTATCTTCAATGTGTAAGTCATTATTGGTGGGTGGCAACAATGTTTCCAAGGATGCTGTGGGAGTAGCAGTCAGCATTCCTACTTTGACTTCTGTTTCTACAGCTATTATTGGGTCCACTGAGTCTGCTGCAATGAATGTATAGGATTCCAGCTATTTTATACCACTGTATTTGCAGCACTGCGAGAACACTGAAGCCACAAGTATTAAGCATGCATTTAAACTTATAACTCCCTTGTATCAGAACTATTCCAAAAATGGCTTCGGCCATTGTAGCAAATGTTGAAAAGCATTCTTTATTTCAAAAAGTAAGCACTTCCAGATGATGAAACTAGAGCACAATATAATATTTCTTCTGTGTGCAAATGCAAACTGTATGTGTTATGCCCCCATTTAGTGGCTCAGATACATGCAATATTTTCCTTTCCAGATGTGAATCCCACATCTAGAAAGTTTTTCTTCAAGGGTTGCATAGACAAGAAGTTTTGTTTTGCAGACACACATACCTGCTTCTCCAGAACCCAAAACAGTGCTGGCAGGTTCAGCCTCAGAGTAGACCAAACCTTTCCGCATGCATTTATTGATAAACCGCATGCGCTCCTGAGAAGCCTGGGGAACAGAGATTTTATTACACATAATTGAAAAACAGAACAGTACAAGCTATATTCATTATCAAGCCATTTTTGTACAGAAACATTTCAACAGTGACAGAAGATACATTCAATAATATATGGATGTTATAAATGCAAAGGATTAAAAGGCATTATACAATCATGAAACCTCTAGGCATCCTTGTACTGGTGAGCCAATATTATCAATCTGGATTTGGAGACTACCTTTTAGAAACAGCACCACCATGAACTTAGCACTGATGTCCATTGACTATAAGTTTTTATTCTGCCCCTCTTCTAAGAAGTTCAGAAAGGCTTATGTAGTTCACCTCTCCCCCACTTTACCCTCAAGTGGAGAGTTATGGTTAGACTGACACTGCACAACCTTGTGAGAGAGCTTCATGGCTGCGTGCTGAATTGAGCCCTAGTTTCCTCAGTTGAACTGCAAAGTCAGCCTAGACACATACACACACGTCTCTCCGTGTGTATCTGGGGATGGGGGACCCTGACTGCACATAAAGTAGGAGACAGACATTCAGTTAGTCAACCAGTTTTCAGAGCATTTGCCAAAAGCTCAGTCAAGTTGACATAAGGCCTAATATGCAGTTGAAATTCATTCATAGTGTCAAACGCAAACGTGGTGGGTTCTCAGTGGATCTGCCCATGCATAAAGCTAGTACATTTGATTATGATGCAGGGACGAGAAGCGAACCAGGATAGGCCACCAGAATTTTAGCTGAAAATGTGGAGCTGGGAGAAAAACAGAACCACTGCATAGGATAGATCGAGATGGGTAGCCGTGTTAGTCTGTGGCAGTAGAAAAGAGCAAGAGTCCAGTAGCACCTCAAAGACTAACAAAATTTGTGGCAGCTTTTGTGAGTCACTGCTCACTTCTTCAGACTCACAAAAGCTCACACCCTCAAATTGTGTGAGTCTTTAAGGTGCTACTGGACTCTTGCTCTTTTTTACTGCATAGGATAGGCAGTCTGAATCATCATGTGACTCATTCTACAGGATTTTCTTGTCTCCTTCCTGACTGCTGGTGTGACTTTGGAGTGAAGATTGAAGAACCAGTGCATTTCCCCCCATCTCGCCCTTTGACTGGGGGCCTCTGCCCTTCTTTTTAAAAATATTTTTGAGTATATATTTCATACTACATAAAAAATAATTCATCTGCCCTTCTGTCCGTTACAGTAGATCCATCTGTCTCTAATGAGATAGCAGTACCATGTACCACAGAGCTCTAATAGTGACACAATATGAAGCAGCAAGGGAATATGACAGGAGAAACAAAGGAGTGACTCTGTAGTACAATTCATGCACCATTCTAAGCGTGTTTTAGTCACCAGAGAATCTGCTATACAAATACAGCTACTCTTTGGCTAGAAGCTGTTGAAATTGGGCTGCAACTCTCACGCATACCAGGAGGTCACCACAGCCAAACCAGGACATGTGTTCCTTAGTCTGACAATTCGTATGTTTAGAATAGGGTGTACAATGTAGCCTCTAGCTGCTGTACACTAAGTGCAACATATAACATATGGTAAAGTTTAGATTTTGGACTGAGTAGATCGGTTATTTTAATATGTGGTAAAGTCTTTCCTGACAGCTGAGTGATGAGTCATTAAATTAAAGCACACACGTGGGTGGATGATTCATGTCAAAACATTCAGCTGCAGTGCTCAGAAAAAAAACAAAAAAAATCAATATTTCCCCCTCAAATTTTGCAACTAAGCGATGATTAACTGTTAGCAGTAAAACAACAAAAACAGTTTTTGGTAAGTTTTTAAAAAACATGCACACAAGGAACCAAAATATTTTAAAAAGCAACTCTAAACAAGAGCAGATTATTAATGCTTACAGAAAAGCTAGTATTAAGATCAAAGTATTTGCCATCTTAGTATTATGTTTTAATACTGACATTCAGTTACAAACAAAAAGAGAGCTCTACTGGAATGGGCCAAAATTTTACACAATTCAGCATTCTGATTCCAACAGTGACAGCCGAGAAGTATGAACTTCACAGACTTAATAAACATTGTTTCTGATGTTGGCTAAGTTAAGCTTTCAAATCAGAAAACAGAATGTAGGTGAAACAAGGGAGTTAACATCATAATAGTTCTAAAGGATGAAATCATCTAAAGATATGAAATATTTACTATGCAAAAAGTAATTCTATAGCTCAGAATAAATTGATTAAAAATCCCACATCAAATCAAGTCACTAATGGAAAAGTTTCATTTAAACAAGCATTTTATACTTGATTTTTAAGAGACATATATATATTTTTAAGAAAAGTAATCGTCACTGGGTTCAAGGAAACTTATTCTCTAGTAAGTCAATGCGGTGGCAGGAGGAGAGATGACACCCGAAGTCGCTGACGTCCAGGCAGGTGGGGCTTTTGTCACCCAAGCTCAGGCTGCCAGGAGCGCGGGGCGGCAGTGAGAGGAGGGCACTGGGCTCATCAGGAGCCAAGAACTTCTCATGTGACTCATCTAATGAGACTACAAATAGCAGAGGAAAGAAGGAAAGCAAAAGGCAAAGGCGAAAAGGAAAGATTTATCCAACTGAATGCAGATTTCCAGAGAACAGCAAGGAGAGCTAAGGAGGCTTTTCTGAATGAACAATGCAAAGTAATAGAGGAAAACAACAGAATGAGAAGGACTAGAGATCTCTTCAAGAAAACTGGAGAAATCAAGGGATCGTTCCATGCAAAGCTGGCCATGATAAAGGACAAAAATGGTAGGGACCTAACAGAAGCAGAAGAAATTAGGAAAAGATGGCAAGAATACACAGAAGAACTATACAAGAAGGACCTCAATGTCCTGGACAACCATGACGGTGTGATCACTGACCTCAAGTCAGACATCCTGGAATGCGAAGTCAAATGCTTAGAAAGCATTATTAACAATAAAGCTAGCGGAGGTGATGGTATCTCAGCTGACCTATTCAAAGTCTTAAAAGATGATGCTGTTAAAGTGCTGCACTCAATATGCCAGCACATTTGGAAAATGCAACAGTGGCCACAGGATTGGAAAAGGTCAGTTTACATTCCAATCCCAAAGAAGGGCAATGCCAACAAATGTTCAAACTATCGCACAATTGCACTCATTTCACACACTAGCAAGATCATGCTAAAGATCCTAAAAGCTAGGCTTCAGCAGTATGTGGCTGGAGAACTGCCAGAAGCTGGGTTTTGAAGAGGTAGAGGATCTAGAGATCAAATTGCCAACATTCGCTGGATTATGGAGAAAGCAAGAGAGTACCAGAAAAACATCTACTTCTGCTTCACTGACTATGCTAAAGCCTTTGATTGTGTGGATCACAACAAACTGTGGCAAGTCCTTAAAGAGAACCAGATCACCTCACATGTCTCTTGAGAAACCTGTATAAGGGTCAAGAAGCGACAGTTAGAACCGGATATGGAACAACTGATTGGTTTAGCATAGGAAAAGGAGTATGACAAGGATGTATATTGTCCCCTTGCTTATTTAATATATATGCAGAGTACATCATGCGAAATGCTGGCCTGGATGAATCACAAACCGGAATTAAGATTGCTGGGAAGAACATAAACAACCTCAGATATGTAGACAATACCACTCTAATGGCAGAAAGTGAAGAGGACCTAAAGAGCCTCTTGCCCAGGGTAAAAGAGGAGAACGCAAAGGTTGGCTTGAAACTCAACATAAAAAAACTAAGATCATGGCAAATAGAAGGAGAAAGTCATGGAAGCAGTGACAGACTTCACGTTCCTGGGATCCAAGATCACTGCAGACAGTGACTGCAGCCATGAAATTAAAAGACGTCTGCTCCTTGGGAGAAGAGCAATGGCAAACCTAGACAGCATAATAAAAAGTAGAGACATCACCCTGCCAACAAAAGTCCGTATGGTCAAAGCAATGGTATTCCCAGTAGTCATGTATGGCTGCAAGAGTTGGACTATAAGGAAGGCCATGTGCCAAAGAATAGATTCTTTTGAACTATGGTGCTGAAGAAGACTCTTGAGAGTCCCTTGGACTGCAAGGAGATCAAATCAGTCAATCCTAAAAGAAATCAACCCTGACTGTTCCCAGGAAGGCCAGATACTGAAGCTGAAGCTCAAATACTTTGGCCACCAAATGTGAAGGGAGCACTCACTGGAGAAGACCCTGATGCTGGGAAAGATTGAAGGTCAAAGAAGACGGGGACGGCAAAGGATGAGATGGTTAGACAGTGTCATATATGCAACGAACATGAAGTTGAGCAAACGTCAGAGGACGACGGAAGACAGGAAGGCCTGGCAGGATCTGGTCCATGGAGTTGCGAAGAGTCAGACTCGACTGTGCAACTGAAGAACAAGAAGTGTGGACTGCAACCTCATTTTTCAGAATTATTACAAAAACTTTAACTGTGGATTTTAAACATAGATTTTGTATTCAGTGTAATAAAAAGTATAATGAAGAAACTGAGGATTAAATAGCTTATATTTGTTATACGTTCAAGTGTAAAAGTCATTTAAAAGCACTACATCAAAACTGTATCTGAACTCTCATATATGAATTCTCTCAGCTGTAAAATCATAACAATCACCACTGTCACCACCTTGGATTAAACCCCCAGATAAAAGACTCCAGTTAATGGTAACATTTTGTCAGAGCTATTCAAAATTTTGGTCCTGGGCACCCAAGAGTGGAACATCAGAGCTCAGGCTACATTTTCCCTCCCAGTACTTATCTGAAGCATCTCTTAATCCAGCTCAGCAGTATTCCTGACATTCTGTGCAACTTGTTTGCTGAGGGCAAGTCTCCACGAGGCTGTCCCTACTCGCCCTTAGAACCCTTTTCTTTTAAATATATGTATAATAGGATAGTGGAGCTGCGGTGGCTCAAGTGGTTAAGACGCTGAACGGCAGGCTGTGGAAGGTCGGTAGTTCAGCAGTTTGAGACCCGGGTGCCGCATGACGGAGTGAGCTCCCGTCTCTAGTTCCAGCTCCTGCCAACCTAGCAGTTCGAAAGCAAGAAATTGCAAGTAGATAAATAGGTACCACTTCAATGGGAAGGTAACAGCGTTCCGTGTGCCTTGGTGTTTAGTCCTGCCGGCCACACGACCACAGAAATGTCTTCGGACAGCGCTGGCTCTTCGGCTTTGAAATGGAGATGAGCACTGCAACCCTAGAGTTGGATTCGACTGGCTTTCGAGCAAGGGAACCTTTACCTTTTACTATAATAGGATAAGGCTTGGTTACCTTGACAGCTCTTCCTGGTTCTGCAGCTTCCCATGCTAGCTTCATAGCTTTGATCTCATCAGCTCTCTCAGTGTCTTTCTTTACATCCAGTGCTTCTGCTTCATTTTGTTCAATGACAAAACGCAGGATCCAATTGGGCTTGTTTGGGTCAGACTGCTAGAAATAAAGAACTTAAGAGTACAACCACAATAGGATATATTGCTTTGGATGCATTACCTCTCAAATTGATGACAGCAATCATTGATAAGCCCTACAGCAGGTTGTAATTGCCTACAAATGCCTAAGGACAATGCCATACTGTGATATCCTTGAATGGCTATCCATACAGGCCAGTTTTGTACATCATTCCACAAAATTTATTAGCCAGCATACAGTTTTGGCCACCAAATGAGCAGGGGGCACTCACTGGAGAAGACCCTGATGCTGGGAAAGATTGAAGGTCAAAGAAGAAGGGGACGGCAAAGGATGAGATGGTTAGACAGTGTTATTGAGGCAACGAACATGAAATTAAGCAAACTCCGGAGCACGACGGAAGACAGGAAAGTCTGGCGTGATGTGGTCCATGGGGTCGCGAAGAGTCGGACTCAACTATGCGACTGAACAACAACAGTGTTCTTAGACTTGCTGTCCAAACATGTCTGTCTTTGTGTTTGTACAAACATGCTAACCCAGTTTTAGTGTTCTGCTGCTGTCAGATGATGTCTTATGGCGTACAGCAACCATGGTGGAAAATGGAAGGGTAGATTTGAAACTACCCTAAATATGAATTCTAACTTTGACACTTGATTTCAAAACTAACCTCCTAGATTCAAATCCCCATTCCACCATCATGTTCATTGGGTGACCTTTGGACAGCCACACACTCTAAGCCTAATCTATCTCACAGGGTTGTTTGGAGGATAAAATGGAGGAAAGAAGAATGATGTAAACTGCTTTGAGGAGAAAGGTGGAATGTAAATGACACAAATAAATAGTAAATATAGCTAAAAGATGGGGGCAGTTAAAAGGTACATAGGTTCATGTGTGGGAAGGAGAGAAGGAAGGAGGAATGGTGAGGATATGGGGACTGTCAGGAGGAAGGAAAGAGGAAATTGTGAGGGGAGGAGATACAGGGAAAGGTGAGATACTACTGCAAGTCCTTCTGGATCCCCACTATGCAACTGGGCCTAAGCCAACACTGTGTAACTGGGCCTGACCTGGTGACTGTCCCTACTCAACTCAACCGGAGTTTTTCTAGGGAGTAGGATGCCAGGGAGAGGGAAGGAGGAAAAGCTGAAGTCAGGGGAGCAGATAAAGATAGGTTGGCTCGTGGGCTGATAGATGGGAAGGATAGAAGGAAGCAGGAAAAAGGGAGGTGCTTCGGGAGCTTTCAGAGAAGGCATAGAGGACATAGTGGGGAGGAGGAAATGAGATGCCCCCCCCCAGAAAGTCCTTGCAGGGCCCCTGCTTGTCACTGTTCCTAATCACTGCTGGCATACTAACAGCCAAGAAGAAAGGAAGAATCAGTTCTTTTTCTGTTTACAAGTGCTTTCCCCATCTAGTCTTCTTAAGGAGTTTGTTACTAGGCTGAGGTTATCAGATGAGCCTGGCACAGATGGTAACTAGTGGCTGAAAATTTGGCAGCTGGACTGTTGAAAAAAGGATGCAAGCTTACAAACTTCCAAACTGACAGGTATTACTTACATCCTCTTCCCACCTACACAGATGTTGAAAGTTACTAAAGACATCAGGTTAAGGCAGCTAAAGTTCTTTTTCTTGTTTTTCGCTGGTAATGTTGCCAATATATTATAAGAGACTTGGCAAAATGGGGGACCTGAGACCCCCAGGTAGCAACAAGAAACCAAAGGGAGACGTAAGGGGCTTTGTGGAAAAGTGTGTTTTTTCTGGCCTATCTTTATCAACATGGCTAAAAATACATAGATGGGGCACAAAAATAAGGGGGCCACCTGAGGTGTTATATTTCCAAGCAACAAGGGGTGAGGCAGATAGGGAAATGTCTACACTTCTTAAGGAAGTCAGACAAACAGAAAATTATGGTTGGATTTTCTACATTAAATATCTACTTGGACTACATTTTGGGGGAGAAAACAATAAAGAATGACTTGTGAAATCTATTGATTTTCATTACTGTGATGTTAGTGATGCAAAGTGTGGTATTAACATTTTATTCCTCTAGTCAATAAGCATTATATCATGTGAAGACATCCTACTGCAATAATATATTATGCTGTATTTCAGAACAGCAATCTATCTAGGTAGAGAGGTGAACATAAGACAGCATTTTTTAAAAATTGAATTGATAAGAAAATAAGAGTGACCTGGAATGGGGAGGGAGGGAATCAAATTTTGATCAAGTTCATAAATCAGAAAAAGAAGACATGGCATACAGAACACTGAATGTTGCTATTGCATTGAAATGAACTTTGAAAACAATCTCATTCATTTATTCTTACTTGTGATTCTGGTCTAGAGGAGGCAGATGGAGGTTTTTCCTTGGCAGTTTTTTCTGCCTTGTCAGTTGCTTTGTCTTTTGTTTTTCGAGTTGTTTTTGAAGAACCTGCAGATTTTTGCCCTTCTATGTTGCTGTGAACATCTGGATTTAGGACGGATATACTCTCTTCGTGTTTCTCAACAGCATGTGCTGTACACATAAAATGTATTTAAAAGACAATGAAAATACAATTAAAAATTGGAAATACTCAGGACAAGTTATACTTACAATAAAACAGTAAAGTAATTCATTGAAAACACCTATCATTTCACAAATATATAATCACAAATAAGAACTATTTAAAAATATGTTACCAGGACTAATACAATTAAGACTGGCACTCTTATCCAAACATCTGTGCTAGTATATTGTGGAGAGAAAATGTGAGGCTGCACGTGTCTGTAAATGCGCTTTTACCCGTGCCACCCACACTCTCCTGGTTCGTGTGTCCCCTGAGTATTGCCTCCTTACCAAAGGCGAATGGTGCAAGTTTGGAAATCACTATAGGCTGGCAGAGACAATCAAGCAAGGGTCTCTTCTTCCAATAAAACTTATCTTTATTTAAGAGGCAAACATTCACAAGTTTACCTGACAAGGTGGCCAGCAAGATGCTATGCCAGCTTGCCAACACAGTATACTTCTATTTCCTAAATGCAGGTAGTGAATACACAGAAAATGAACATGCAAGCAAAGTATCCCACCCAAAGCATGCAGAAAACGAAAGGCCTTTCGGGCTGACTCAAAAAAGATCCCTGGAGAGTAAAATCCCCTTCTGATCCTTCAAGAGCCAGCGAAAGTCTGTTGGAGCTGACCAGTATTTATACCAAATGATCAAAGAGGTCCCTCAATAGTTAAATTACAGTTGTAAATTAACATTTTGGAGTTTTACTGGAGATTGCTTCCTTGCGTCTCACACAACAAAAGTTCACATTTTACAGGATCAATCATCATTGTTTTCTCCTGGTGTTCCCACATGGGAAATAAACTGTCCTTTGGTGTTATCTCTGAGATAAAAGTGGGGAGTGTGAAATCTCTGTATCTCAGGAAGTTAGTTTGTCTTTGGATTGAAGTCTGTCACTCCTCAAATGGCCTTCCTGGTCAGCTGCAGTTTATTGCCTAGGAAATTTTGGGTCTCACACTTATGGAAATTTACATTGATTCAGATCCTGGGAATGGAATGTGTGAACTTTTGCATGTGTGACCAAGAAAGAGATTTGCTTGGAACAAAGGGCTGGCAAAGAATTACGGTTTGGTTCATTGAAGCAGGCCAAGCATCCTTGCTGTTTTTGCTACCAAAGACAGAGACAGATATATGGATTTCATAAGCTATTAGGTTCAGTTTTAAACCCAAACCTATATTTCTAAAATTTCTTACCACATATATCTATTATGAAATCAGCATAACATTGTTATATTGGAGTATAAGACTGTTTTTTATACTGTGCTGCTAACGTAACTGTTGCTAATCATATGGCACCCAAAGTACTTCTGACCAAACTTCATGACACTGACAGTACATGTCCATGAAGCTGACAGAGAATCAGAGATGAATGAAAATTGGTCACATTCTAGCCCCAAAGTTATATCCATCTAATCCTGCCACCCACCCATTGAATTCAAAGGGTCTGATATGTGTGTTACTCTATATTTATTGTGCCAATGCCCTATGCCCTACTTTATTCTTTCAACAATATGTTCTGTGACCACCTTGTAGTTAGACTGGCAGATACTCTCCAACCAAAGGGCATAAGCCAGGCAAAGTCCCATTTATTTCCGTATGAGAGATTTAAGCACATCCCGTTGAAATCCATACCTTGATCACATCCACAGTATTTTGTGTATATTGGAACAGGTGTGTGCAATATGGCAACAAACAGAGGGAATACATAGTATAATTCAACTTGCAAGTCAATCTTAATTAAACAAGCTCTAAGTTTTCATTCTTGTCATTAAGTCACCAAAATCAGTAGTAAAACCTCTCCTTACAGTCGAGTTGAATCAGCTTAGTAGGGTTGTTACAGGCAGACGTTACCAAGAAAAACACAGTGAGATATTGTTTCAATTATCAGTATCAGCAGAATCTATAGTTAAATTATCCAAGAGGTCAGAAGCAATAAACTTACAGTGATTCAAAACCAAGAAAAAGAAACTGGAACTGAAGCAGTTACTGTCAGAATTCAGAATGAGACAAACGTAACCCCAGAGGAAATACGTATTTGAAATAAATATTGGCATTATAACTCAAAGCAGCAGTATGATTACACACGATTCTATATTTAATTGTGTATTATCATGGTATATTGCCACAATAAATCAAGTCAGCATAGGTAAGCAATGTAATGAATTATTAAGTTTTGAAGATTAATGTATGCATTATCATATTTCTCAGGGGTATCCAGTGCTATGCCTTGATGAAGATACATGAGCCATTAACATGTTGGGATGTTCATGCTTCTGCCGCTTTTTCTCAACAACTTCCATGCTGAAGCAAAGACAGTTCCACATAGTAGGAGAAGCTGCACCTTCTCATCTCGCATGGCTTCTCCACTGCATCTCCCCCTCTCCAATTTCCTTGAGATATCTGTTTGTAGTAACAAGATAAGGCTCCCAACTGGTAGACTGGTGACACCTTGCAGTAGGTTGGTGTTGACCTGAAGCCCAACAGTAGCCACTCTTAAGGTGTACACTCCAGCTGTTCTATATGTATTTTGGAGTGAACTAATACATTTGAAATCCCTTACTCCAGATTCTGACCCAGAGTTCTGCTTGTGCTCATAGGTGTGTACTTAAATGGATGACCTGAACTATGGCAACTTCTGGAAATGATAAACTGAAACGAGAGTGCCATCTCTTTTAGACTACAGGTTTCACATCAATCTGCAGGCGCAGTTTCTTAACCTATTGGTACTGCATACTGATCAAATGTTAATAAAGCAACTAGCACAATATAATTTCTTTTCTATTATTATTAATTGGATTTCTAAACCACCCTCCCCTGGAAGACTCAGGATGGTGTACATCATATTTAAGGTACAGTTCAATTAAAACATCAAAATAAGTTAATTAGTTTAAAACCAGACAATCAATCATAATTTCCAATAGAACCAATAAAACCATATATACTATATTCCAGGTCACATTTGTCGTGGTTGTTAATGATAATACGAACACTCATCGAGCTCAACATTCTGGTCTCAGCAGAATATCTGAATGAAAAACAAGATGCTTACCTGAAACTGTTGTTCTTTGAATGGTAATCTATGCACTTACACTGATGGGCTTTGCATCTGCACAGAGTTACAATTCAAAAATTTCTAGAGCTACTTTTAAGATATATAAAACCTCCTTCTTTCATATATGCAGTTCAGACTGTATATGCCTAAGGGGAGGAGCAGTGTTCCCTCTAAGATGAGTTAGTGTGAGCTAGCTCACAGTTTTTTAGCCTCCGGCTCACACATCTTTGTCTTAGCTCAGGAAGGATGGCTCCAGAGCAAACTAATTTATGCAGTAGCCAAATTACTCACAACTTTAATGCCAGTAGCTCACAATGTAGAATTTTGCTCACAGGACTCCACAGCTTAGAGGGAGCGTTGGGGAGGAGCTGCACCTTCCTCCTCAGTTCTTTCCAAAAATGTAACAGTACATCACAGCAAGTTAAAGGCACCCGTTGCGAGGAAGGCAGGTGAATCACATGAATGCACAGACTACCACTTAAATAACAACTTCTACAGATAAGCAACATGTTTTTACTTCTTCATAGTCTCCAGGCATCACACTGATGGATACAGACCATCTAACTGAACACCTAGAGGTAGGTACAAGTGTTTCAAAGAAACAGAATTGAGGACAGTTTGGCTGAAAGATGCAACTGCTCTGGCTCCCATGAAGACAGCCTAGCGTCTCATAAAGGTTTATAAAGTGTCTCATAAAGGCTAGTACCAGGTGGTTGCTCAGTAGAACCAAGGAAGAGGAATCTCTCTACTGAAGGTGGAGGATGTAGTCACCATCTGGTATAGTGAATTCTTTGGAAATGATCTACAGCCAGCTTATAACACAGTGACTGTACCTCTGCTGTGCCTTCTTAGGGCCCAAGTAACGTAAGAAGAGGCATTTTGTCGAAAGGCTACAGTTCTGTAAATACAGAAGGAAAGGACTCTTCTAATGTTCAAAAAGTGCAGCTCCTGTTCTGCATCTTAGGAATATGATGAAAAAGTTCGGAAAGATAAGAAGAGTCTCAGAGTGAATCACCTTCCCTTTCTCTCCCCACAACAGACACCTTGTGAGGTAGGTGGGGCTGAGAGAGCTCTGAGAGAACTGCTCTTGATAGAACAGCTCTGAGAGAACTGTGACTGATCCAAGGTCACCCAGCTGGCTGCATGTGGAAGAGTCAGGAATCAAACCCGGTTCTCCAGATTAGAGTCTAATAGCCACATGAACGCTAAAAGATGAGTACACTAATCCTAGAGACTAAAAGTTGAGTAGGTTACCTAGAATGGAAGTTATTGGGCAGGTAGATGGATTCCATCCATGCTGTGAAGATGATAAAACTTTTCTAGTTTCATTCATAGGATTCTCTGGTAGACAGCTTCTGTGTATTGAGTAGAATATTTCTCAAAACTTCAAAGAATGGCTGGTCAGCTGAATCCTCCAGATGCTAGGTACAAGGCATCTGGATGAAGGATCCTGTCACAGCGTTGAGAGAGAATACCCAGTTCCTTTGGCAGGCTGATATAATGGCCATGAGGTAGCTGCAAAACTCTCATTAACCACGGTTGGCATGGCTAGTACAGTGTGATCAGAATACAGACAGTGCCATTTCTATCTTCCCTATGACCTTGGTTACAGTGGGAACAGGAGGAATGGCACAGAGGAAGCACCAAGTCTGTAAAAAGGCATCCCTCAGGGACAAGTGACCTATACTTGCTCCAGAAGAGAATTTGAGACACTTAGATTTGTGTGCAGTCATGAAGAGGTCAGTTTTTAGAACAACACTGAAAAAAAGGTGAACAGGTATATTTGCCACTGATCTCTTGCTGCTGTGCTACTGTTGACTCAGAGCACCTGCCTGAGTGTATCTCTAGTGACATTGATGGTGATGGGAGTGATGTTGTACTTGATACATCTTTCCCACAGGCGGCAGACCAAGCTGTTCAGAGTGGTGGACACCTGTACTACTCTACCTTGCAGTCTGGGGAGAAAGGCTTGAAGAGATTTTTATACCATCAAAAACTCTATGTGATTTATGCATAGCTTCCTTTCCTGAGATAACCAATGCCAACTGAGTTACTCCATGTCTCCATTCTCAAAGGGTGTCTGTAGTCAGGGTCAGATGTGGAGTGAGAGGTATAAATGGGAAGGAAGACTTCTGATTAGAGGCTTGTGAAATAATGATCTATCAGGAAGTGGGGGTGTCCAGATACAGCCAAGCCAAAAATATACCCCAAATTAGCCATTTTGGCTCAGCTCAATCCCAGTAAAATGAAAACCCAGAATTCCGGGAGTAATTAAAGATTTGAGGGGGAGAGCTCCCCCTATGGACCTTTAAATTTTTAAAAGAAATAACAAGAGGAAGGCATGACTTACTGGATCCCCAGGGCTGCATCATGGCCTCTGGCTCTCCCATCTCTGGGCTGCTGCATTCAAGCCGACCTGGGCCCTGACAGCTAGAAAATGCCAACATGCAGGCTCCTGGCTGCAAATTTCAACTCATGGATTTGTGAGTCTCCTGAAGTCATGTTATCTACAAGATATCCTTTTTGCGAGCCAAAATTCCAGAACCTGAAAATTGTGCCCCAAAATAATTTCAAAAAACAACTTAACTGAAATTCTGGCATGACAACAGCATGCTTTGTAGAAAACCTAAACCTGAATTGGCCAGTCCACTGCTCGCTCCCAATTCTGGATGATTTATGAACTACTAGCACTGAGCTCAATGCTGTTTCATGCAGGTCCTCAATGCTTCATTAGGCCTACCTTCTACATCTTATTTAACAGGTTACTAATCCATAAAACAAGATATCCTCTTATCTCGTTACTTTGTTCAACACTTTTTAGAAGTCCAAGTATATAATATCTACTAGATTATTGCTTGTTAAACTCCCAAACTGGTAAAGCAGGACTTCCCTTTTCAGAAGTCATTTAGATCCTTCTTCAATAAGATGCATAGTAGCAATTCTACCTTTCATAAAGCCCCCCTCAAATTTACCCGTAACGGACATTAGGTTAACTGTCCTGTACCTTGCTGCATCTTCCTTGGATCAGCCCCTGCTTTTAAAATGGTGTTGCATTTCCCACAGTCCAATCCTTTTTTAAGAAGGCAATTTTAACTGGTGTAGTGTATTTTTGCTAGGATATAGCACAGTAAATCTGACAGGATGGGTTAGGCAGGACAGCTGGATTACTGACCAGCAATGGCTCAGGAGTAGCCAGAAGTAATGTCCCATCAAGATTCCAGGTCCTTAGTCCAGCATAACTAACAACAGTTAGAAGGTAGCACCACTAGACAAACCACCAAGACTGACAATTTGTCCCAAAGGCACTTAAGAGTCAACTGGGTTTTTTTTTATACTTAAGACTAAACCACTTCCACCAGCTACCACATTAGTACTGCAAAGTTGTTGTTGTTCAGTCGCACAGTCGAGTCCGACTCTTCACAACCCCATGGACCAGCTCCCGCCAGGCCCTCCTGTCTTCCGCTGACCTCTGAAGTTGGCTCAATTTCATGTTCGTTGCATCGATGACACTGTCTAACCATCTCATCCTTTGCCGTCCCCGTCTTCTTTGACCTTCAATCTTTCCCAGCATCAGGGTCTTCTCCAGTGAGTGCTCCCTTCTCATTTGGTGGCCAAAGTATTTGAGCTTCAGTTTTATTATCTGGACTTCCAGGGAACAGTCAGGGCTGATTTCTTTTAGGATTGACTGATTTGATCTTCTTGCAGTCCAAGGGTACTGCAAAGTAGTGGGACTTAAAGAAGTCTAGCACCTAGGATCATTCTGGGAACTCTTATCAGGTATTCTGACTCTGTGACACACACAGCTTGGGATCAGGAGGCCCTGGGTGGCATGACAGCTAGATCCTTGGCAGACTTCCTTGCTTTAGGTGTTCACACAACAATATCTTTACTCAGTACTATTTGGATAACAGTGCTTCTCATCCTCTGCATCCACATGTGTCCTCCACAGTTTTGAGGCCTAGCTTCTGGGAGTAATAGTGACGGAGTGATGCACCATATGAGGGGCAAGGGTGTTCAGTGCAGCCTCCCAGAACTGGTGTTCTGTTCTGTCGCTCTTCCCATCTACCAGATACTCTGGGTATGCCATATGCCAATGTATTCTGGAAGCACTTCATGCTCTTCCTTGCCCCGTACAAGTAATGGACCTGTTGTAGATTTTTGTGTCTTCTGATAATGAGGAAGGAATCAATGGAACCTCTGATGAATCTTGATAACAGAAGGTAAGCAGAGGTGGTATGCTATGAGGTTAACTGCCTACGTGATGGGGAAGTATTTGCAGCCAGTTTTTTAAAAGATGGGTTTTGTGGAAATGATGAGTGGACAGCCATACCAAATCTCCTTACTGAATGTTGTGGCCATCCAGTAGTCCTTTTAAGTTGCCTTTTCTTGTGACTGAGCCCTGACCTGGATGGCCCAGGCTAGCCCAATCTCATAAGATCTCAGAAGCTAAGCAGGGTCGGCTCTGGCTAGTATTCGGTATGGGAGACCTCCAAGAGAAATCACGGGCATGACACGGAGGCAAGCAATAGCAAACCACCTCTGAATGTCTGTTGCCTTGGAAACCCCACAGGGTCGCCAAAAGTCAGCTGTGACTTGACACCACTTTTCATCTTTCCACCACTTTATGACTGAGATCCCTGAGTGGCATGCAGTTCTTCAAGAAAACTGCAAGAGAGGTGTTCAGCTGTAGGTACCCTGGAAGAATGCTACTTCTAAAAAACAGCAGGGTGAACATCATATTCGCCAAAGCAATCAGACAGTTTAGAAGAGCAACATATGACACTGTTGTAGGCCCAATTATTCATTGATAAATAAATGGGGATACAGTTCGAGCATTTGGTTAGTCCTTTCTGGTTGGCCATTAATTTGTACACAGTGGATACAACACAATACTTGCATGTCAGCCAACTGGAAGAATTCCGTCAGAATGTGGGAAAATATTGGGGTCCCAGTCATAAATGAAAGTATGACAGTCTGTGTAAGTGGAAGTTGTGCTGGTGGAACAATGGGGCTGCTTCCTGGGCCATCAGGGATCCTTGGCTGAGAAAGAAGAGAACCATTTTAGTAAATGTGTCAATGACTGCAAGGATAATTATTGAGGCCTTGGAAAGGCAGCAGGTCTTCATGAAGCTATAATGAGTACCTGTGAGGGCTTGGCTGGATTGGACAGAGAAAGTAGTTGTCTCTTGAGTTTCCAGTGATTTTTAGATCACTTACTAATGACACAAGGAAAGTAATACTGTTCCATATCAGAGCATTTTAGGGCTACCAGAAGATGACCAGATTGAGGGTCCAAAGTGCCCTGCATAGGGGTAGTAGTCAGTGGACAGCTGCCATTGCACAGGGACAGCTGGGATATGAAAATGGATATCTGATACAACAGTCCGTGAGAGTCGGTAAACTCACTCCTGGGAGGAGGGTCACCTCATTTTCCTAGAGTTCTCAGAGTCTGGCCTGGATGCAGAAGTATGTATCCTGCCAGGTATGGATACACTGAATGGTAGCAGCAAGAAGTTCCAGTGACAGTCATAGAAGTTTCCTGTTGTACCTCCTGTGACGGCATCAACTCCAATGCTGAGTGTTTGTTTGTAGTTTCTTCCCATGTAGCATAATCGTGTTTACATGGTGGAGTCAGTTTTCTGGATAAATACGCATACAAATGTAACACTACTATGGAAACAGCCCATTGAGACACAATACTGTTCCTACTGCAGTGTTAGATATCTGACTGCACCACAAATTGGCATGAAGGGTCTGGGTCATGTAGAACTGTAGAAGTACCGCTTTTGCTTTTTGAATGTGTGTAGTGCCTGAACTGGGGTTCTACTGAAAGTTTGGGGATCATCAAGAAATTACTCAAGAGATTGGTCATGGTAGAGAGGTTTTCAGTGAAGAGGTAGTCACAGTTCACAAGCTCCCATAACAACTGTTGATCTTTCCATGGTTCAGAGATGAGAGTTTGCCACTCCATCGCAGCTTTTTACTTTCTGTGGGGTTCATCCGAAGGCCTTATGGAGGTATTGCATTACTCAAGACATCACTGGAGATGAGGTTAAAAGCACTCGTCTGTTATTTAACATGTAATGGAACAGTCCTGCTCTAACCTGCAGGCTGTTCCACCCTGCCCATAAAGTTTTTCCAGCACCTGGAGGGGCTTTTCTCTCTGCCTGTTCAACCACCATCACCACCTGACCTTTGTAGGAATTGCCCACTGGGGGGGGGGGGGGGGGGTTCAGGACTTCCAGCTTCCCTTCCAAGTTCTGAGGCCTTGCCTCTGTGTCTCTCACTACCCAGTGTCTGGTTATCATGGGGATAGCTTACTGCGTTGTGCACCACTAGGGGAGTAGCCACTTGCCAACTGACTGCCCTCCCCTTCCTCCTGGGGCTCCTTTTAAAATAGCATGCCCAATACAGTGGAGGTCTGTGTGGAACAGAGAACCACAACCAGGATCAAAAATTATAAAGTATTTGTTAAAAAGAAAATGTATGCAAGCATATTTTCAGCACAGCACCAGACTGAGCAAGGGACTAAAAAGAAAAGGGTAAACCATAATTTCTCTATCCCTCTCTCTATACATACATAGCAGGTGTTAAATCTAAGGCAGGCTCCTTAGCTTAGAAAGTTACAGATGTTTTACAGGGGTTCCACTCAAGCCCCTTTCAGTTGTGCAGGCCAGCACATGGCAATTGCTGCCTCCCCCAGTCCCCAGTTAAGAGTTCTGTATGCCTCAATGGAACCAGCACAAAAAAAGCACTTCTTCCTTGCTCCCTGGGGTTTTATCATCTCCCCTTCTCTCCCCACTGACCATATTAGGCTGAGACAAAGAAACTTTTCCTGAAGTCTCCAAGAATTTCTTCCTGAAGTCTTCCTAGTACTTAATACCTCCAAATCTCTGCTCCCTGCTTTTTTTTTGGGGGGGGGGGACTGGACCATCCCATTGTCTTTAGCTAGACCTCTTAGCATTTATAAAAGGGTGGCTACAGTGAGGCTGGAACACAATTGAATTGACTTCCCTCCTCCTGCCTCTTCTCTGCCCAGAGATTAAAACTTTTAAAATTCATAGTGAAAAATGCATTTTTTCCCACACAGCATAAAAGTGGTACTTCTGCGTTCACTGGAGCACTGCCTGGGGGTTATGTGGATGTTGCTGTACAGATGAATATATTATTTAAATAAACCATAACAAAACAACAACAAATCATTTAAATAAATCATAACAAATTGATCCAACAGGTCACAAGCCACATTGGTCATAGATGACCTGGAATATTTGCACTGTCATTCCATATGGATGAATTGTCTCAAACCAGTGCTCCCCAGTTCCTGCTTGCTCTCCCCAGAAGTTACTTTGAAAGTTGATTTGCAACCTCTCTGATATTAAGCACCAATAGATTGGTACCATTTTGGTTTGTACCGAAACGTTCCTCAATACACTAGAATCACCATCTCATTCATATGTCGACAACACTCAATATTGTTTGCTTAGCTCACTCTGCATATGGGGCAGTGAATAGCATAACAGTGACACGCCTCTACACTGCCAGTTTTTAAGGTGCCACTGGGCTTCTGTTTTCCTTTGCTACAAGAGACTAAGACTGAAACACCTCTAGCATGTCTATCTTCACAAATGGCTTTGAGTTTAAGGCATTTTAATTCAAAAGCCAAATCTTTTGTTTGCAATAAGGAGGCAGGAACCTATTTATTACATTTCCACTATTTCAAAAACACTGCAGTGCCCTGGATTCCTCTGCCCTATTGCTGAACTTGATGCTTCTAAAGTGTGCAAAGTTTTATGGTCAATGCTGCTTTTAGATTGTGCATCATATATTGTTATTTTTTTGCTTTTAATTCTGTTGTAACTGCCACAGACATCTGATAGGATAGAATAGAGGACTGCAAATGTTCTCCATAAGTAAAACATTGACAACTTCGCATAGCTGTCTTACCTTTTTCCACAGTGCTATAATGTTGGTGCTGTAATGCTTCACTGCTAGGACTCCCTGGCAAGCAACCCTAAAGATGTAGTTCTCTCAATTTGCGCTTGCAGACAAGTAGAGTAAGAGAGCTTATCTGTTTCAAAAGGGTGTATGATTCAACTACTGTGTTGACTGAATAATGGATGGTGATTAAAGACATTGCGCAATGGGTGGTGCGTCGACTGTTTCTTAGCCTCCTTAAGGGGCAAAGAAGGTTGGTCAAGGTGCCTAGCTCACTTGGCTCCCTTACCTTTTTCTCGTTGCTTTGCTGCTGGTGTGATGCTTCGTCGGTGGACCTCCCTCACGTTTGCAGACCTCAGTGCTTGGGAATTACGTGCCAGTGCGTATGATCAGTTAAAAAACAAACAAACAAACTGGAAATATCAGCCATAAATGCTTTACACACAAGTAACATATTTCTCCCTTGCAAACTCTGTAAACATCCCATGAATCTGAACCTGTGGGTGGAAGTCCTCAAATGTGTTAGAACCATCACAGGAATCACCAGTGGAGACTAAAAGTGGAGACAGAGGATGAAATACAGAACCAGGTGTACTACTGGTCAAAACATGGTTGTATGGGAGATAAAGATATAAAACATATTAATAACTGAACTGTGACTTGCAGGTCAGATGCACTACTAATGAGGAAATTTCTCTTAGGCATTAAGTGAGATCATACAAAGATTAAAAAAAAAACCCAGGTGACACAGAACAAAGTTTTATGGAGTTTCAGATGCCATCATTTGCACTTTTGTCTTTGTATTTTTGGTGATCAAATGTACTAACAGAGATACTTGCAAAGTTAAAAATATTTTACTGAAATATTTTTTCTAAAATGATTAGATCAAAAAAATATCATTATTAGGAAGGGTAATCAGAAGTGTAGAAAGTGCAGGTGGGAAAAGGGTAAAGCATCCCCTTCATTACTTCTTTGCTTCAATATTTCTTCCTCCTGAATATGCTTTTTTTAAAAACATAAAAAACAAAAATCAGACTTTGGGGCCTCTAATAAATGTATTGGGGGTATAACTGTGAAGAAAGCTAGTGCAATCTTAGGATGCATTAACAGAAGCATTGTGTCCAGATCAGGGGAGGTGGTAGTTCCGCTCTATTCTGCTATGGTCAGGCCTCACCTGGAGTACTGTGTCCAGTTTTGGGCACCACATTTTAGGAAGGATGTTGACAAGCTTGAGCGTGTCCAGAAGAGGGCAACCAGGATGGTGAGAGGGTTGGAATCCAAGTCTTATGAGGAGAGGCTGAAAGAGTTGGGTATGTTTAGCCTGGGAAAGAGAAGGCTTAGAGGGGACATGATTACAGTCTTCAAGTATTTGAAGGGCTGTCATGTAGAAGATGGAGCAGATCTAGTCTCTCTTGCTCCAGATTGCAAGACTAGATCTAATGGGTGGAAATTACAAGGGAGTCGTTACTGGCTAAATATCAGGAGAAACTTCCTAACTGTAAGAGTGGTTGAGCAGTGGAACAGTCTGCCTCGGGAGGTGGTGAATGCTCCTTCGCTGGACGTTTTCAAGCGGAGGCTGGACAACCATCTTTCGGGTATGTTGTAGGGTTATCTTTCAGCTATGCTCCTGCAGAGTGCAGGGGGTTGGACTAGATGACCTGCAAGGTACCCTCCAACTCTAACATTCTATTATTCTAACTGTAACTCCTGTCAAGAAAACACAACCTACAATGAATGTTTTTTCCATTCAGGTAAGGGATAAGCAGGTGCCCCAGCCTGTGTGGTATAGCAGACAGAGTGCTAGACTTTAACTGGTAAGACCTGGGTTCAAATCCCTGCTTGGTCACTAAGTTCAGCGGGTGACCTTGTAGTGTTCGCTAATCAACTATACACAATCCTCATGCTGTGTCTAGGTCTACGAGGAAGAATTTGTATCAAATATGTGGTGTAAGTTCCCCACTGGGAGCTCAGTTCCCAAGTGCACAGGGGCCCAATTCAGATAAGGGGCATGATGCATAGGGAAAAGGCACATGTAAGTTAGGTTCTTACTCTAACCTACCTCACAGGGTTGTTGTGAGGATAAAATGAAAACCTTATCATACTCTGCTCTGAACTACTTGGAGGAAAGCTGGGATAAACATGTGACAGATGTATTGATTTAATTTTTATTTCTGCCCACATTTCTAGAAATGGCTTTTTCTTGTGTTAATATTATTATTATTTAGGTAGAAGTTTGCAGTACTTTTTATAGTTATGTGGTGAAGAAGAAAAACACCACAGTTCTTGATTATGCATAACAGTTTGCATAGTAGAGAGTTTGTGATAAAAATTAACTCTCACTTTAGGCCTGTGGTATGGTTATTTATGGGACACAGTGGACATCAGCAGGCAATTACCAATAAGCACGGAATCTTGAGTCAAATATCCCTACAAGTATTACTGACATGAGTTTTACTTGTTGTGGATTATCTGCTATGAGGGTTTGGAGAGAATATATTGTTTTTAGATTCTAGGTGACAGATGTGTCTTTGGGATTAGCTTGATTCTGTACCCCAGTATTGCCTACTCAACCAGTACATTTGTAAAAAAAACCCAAACCCTCAAAACATTGTAAGTCTCCCTTTTCTCCCCCTACCTCCATCCAAAGGAAACTGACAACTGAATGAAGGGCTGGGGACAAGCCAGAGGAGAAGTGGCTGCACTCCCCCTTGAATTTCTCCCCACAATAGTCCTTATAGTCAGCTTGCTGCAGGTTGAGAGTGAATGGAAGACCTTCTGGATTTCCACTCACCACATTGCTCTCTCTCTTCCTCACCTTCCCTCAGTTCCCTTGCCTTGTTAAACCTGCACACAGGGATAGAATTCCAGAGGACTTCCAATTATCAGCTGTTTTCACCCTGCAAAAATCCCCCTGGCAAGGACAGGGGGATCTGCAGGATTCGCTGCCAGGATCTGATAAGCTGCTTCTATGTACCTGCAAAGATTGTCCAGAAGTTTACAGCACTCATGAAAGAGGGCGTATGAGGTTTTATTGTTCTGAGAAGAGAAATTCTATGGTATCCTTACTCCCACTCTTATCTTTTCCTAGTCCCATCCTGCGCTGAATAGCCGTTTTGTTGCAATGGGTTGGATCCAATTCTTTTCGTTCTGAGAAGAGAAATTCTATGGTATCCTAACTCCTACTCTTATCTTTTCCTAGTCACATCCTGTGCTGGATAGCCGTTTTGTTGCAGTGGGTTGGATCCAATTCTTTTTCCAAAAGTAGACGGCTACTTCCAGTTGCATAAAATGGGGGAGGGGGTTCTACAGATTCTCTTTCCCACCTGCAGACCAATATGCAGCATCCCATACCATTGCCAAGGGTTCCTCGATCCTGGGGGGCACTGATAGGTTGTAAACATCCATGGCTCTTTGGATCCATGAAAAATCATGGCTCTTTGGATCCAGCCCACTATCTAAACATTGTTCCTTGTCTCTGGTATAGTTTCACTGTTCCACTATATTCATTAAATAAACCAATTTTACTAGAGCAAGAAGTCACAATGTTATGTAGACACAAATTTTTTGCAGCCTCTTGCAGCCTCTTGTTCGCCCTGTTTTACTGGCGTAGCTGAACCAATTTTCCAGCTGCAAGGCCTTACTTTCAGGAAATTGGTTTCAAAATCCCTGTTCCCCCCCTTCATCTAACAATAAATGCATTTTTTAAAAAAGATTTTCATATCCTAGGTAATATAGATACTTAAAAGCTGCTGTAGATGGCAATGTTGCCTTATGCTACAAAGTATCAAAATGAATACTGATGGTTCAGAGCAGGAATTTGCCATTTTTTGACATGTTTGAGATCCTTCTGACAGCCTCTTTCTGAAAAATTATGGTGTTCCCACTCACAGTGTTCTGGTGCTTTAATTATGAATACTCCAGAAGAATTTCTTTAAGAAAAGATTTATGTGCTTCTGCATAGCAAGTTTTGTTTGTAAACATTTGAACTATATTTTACAACTCTGAAGCATGGAAAATGTTACTATCAGTCTATGTTACAAAACATAATCTGTAACATGCATTCTGAATCTTAACCTGAAATTTAAGTCATACAGAGGATTTTAAATCTAAAGAACATGAGATTCTTTATTAAGTGATGGTGTGAATATATCCCTGTCTAACCAGGGAATGCAGTTAGGCATGTTGTTACTGGATGAGTAGTCATAGCTAGCTAGTTGGCTGGAAGGGACCCCAATAAAAATAGGTCACAGGAAATTCAGGGCATTGTATCCTATCGTAATATATACACAACCTTCATCTTATTACTATGATCATACATCCTCAAAGCACTGACTATACAGAGTCTGGTAATGTGGCTTAAAAGCAAACACTAAGCTGTCTCAGGCTACTTCTGAGGAAGCTACAATAGGAATCACCTTCAAAACTATGAGCGGAAACAAATGTAATTGAAAAGGACTTTTCAGGTCAATGCCACCCTCTTTATTAGGCTTTATTAACAGACTTGACCACTGCAGTAACTCTGTATTATGTACCATAAGCCAGTATCAAAGGTGTAGTTAATTTGTACATAAATAGCTGTGGTGGCAGAATATATCTTCAATAATTTTGGGTTACTCTCAGAAAAGTTTGAGTTGTAACTGAACCATGAATAACTACAATTAAGGGCTGATTTATGATCTCCACAGGTTGCAACTAGGTCCCCTCCCCCCCGGGGTTTTCCCCCTCAGTTAAGACGTGAATTACAAATTCCCCTCAGTTCCTATGCATGGTACTCAATTTGGACTGGTGCCACTGCATGTGGGGAGAAGGGGCTTCATCCTCCCCCCCTTGCCATTTGCCTGACCAGATCCGGGGGGGGGGATACATTTTACCCTAAAGGGCAGTAGTGCCACCCAGGGGGATTTCAGGTCAGAAAAACAGCATGAGGAAACTGCTGAAGCCCCTTCTCACCACAAGCCATGGCCTTTATCTGACCTGGGCAGCATGCACATAGGAACAGAAGGGAACCTGCAACTCATGTCAGACTTAAAGATGGCGTGGAGATACCAGACATACAACCGGTGTGGCCGAGTAACGTACGAATCATGAGGTTGAATCTTGGCTTGAACAATGAAGCTCATTTGGTGGTCTACGAACAGCTACTCTCCCTCAGCACAGTGCATGTAAAACTAGTGATGTTGAGAAAACCGAAGGAATAACCACATTCACATATACCATGTTGACTTACGTAGGTTGACTGCAGCTCAGCACACTACTATAAATGCCTCAGCTCAACTGATTTCCTTAGAGATAGATGTGTAACCTCACCCCCAAGTGCAAATGTGACCCAGTGTTGCATTCTTTGGATACTTTCAAGTAACTATATAGATGGATATATCTTATAGTTTCCATTGACATACAGGTCTATTTGAATAATTATAAAAGATAGTTTTTTTACAAAGTTAAAAATAATTTCCCTATGTAGAGCATTTTCCTACTTGCAGACTATGAAATCCAAATGACTCCTAAGACAGCATTTGTAACATTATTCTAGGGACCAGAAGTGTAGCTAATGTCAAAATGTAATCGGAAAAAATAAGCTTACTGAAGAAAACCACTATTCTATAACTTTAACACACTTGGTTAGACTGATAAGAAATTTGCATTATAAACATTATAAAAAGTATAACCAAGTGTGTTAAAGTTATAGAACATATAGAATCCAGTGACCTTATTTTTTCCTATTGTATCCACACCGAAGCCTGTCTTATTTTTAATGTCAAAGTGTAAGCTTGTCTTTCGTCACATTAACAATTATACATTTACAATTCTAATGCTATTATTTCAGTCCAAATTCAATATTTTTGCTATTAATATTATAACTAAAAACCTTGTTTTCATACGATGGTTAAAGTTTGTCTGCTTCATTATTTATTTTAAAAATCTCTATGCTGTCTGTTCCCAAGGTATAGTATTCAAGATGGGTTTCAAACTCATAAAACCAAACTCACAAAATAAGCACTAAAACAAGAGACAGTATCATTGCAAATGAAAACAAGCACAAATGACCCAGCAGCCACATTCCAAAATTTTAGCCAGAGTGCTATTCCTCCAGTTTAATTTACAAGGGAAACAGCTTCATTATCTTCTTCATTATTGTACATTTGTCTGTGGATAATAGGGATAGCAAATGGGGACCTGCAAGGAACTTGCAGGGAGGGAACACCCACCTCTGTCTTTTCTTTCTTCCCTCTCCCCCCTTCTCTATCAGTGCTCCCTCACTCCCCATACTCTCCCATCCCTTCCCTGTCAATCTTCCCCCTCTTTTTCTCCCCCATCCCTTCAATGCCAAACTTCCCTCACCCCTTCTCATTCTACTCTCACTCCTGACAATCTGTCCCCTTTCTTTCTCTCCCCAACCTTCTCTATCTCCTCCCTCTTCCTTTCTCCACTGCTCCTCCTTTTCAGCACCTCCTTGAGCTGACCCCCCCCACCACCACCAAGGCCAGGGCTTGGGCTGCTGCCAGACTTGGCTGTGCTGCAACTGCCCTTTTGGACCCTGCCTTGGTCTCGTCTTGGGCTGCTGCAGCTGTCCTTGCTCTGAGAGCCACAGCAGCAGAGCCCGAGGAGCCAGTGCATCAGTGACAGAACCCCGGAAGCCACCATGCTGGTGGCCTGGTTGGCAGGAGTTGTGACTGTAGTGAAGTTCCAGGAGGCTAACTGGATGCTGGAGTCATCTGGCAAGTCACCTGAACATGAGTAGACATTACTGTGTTGGAACGGATTTAAACCAGCCCAATGTACTTTTTAAAAAGTTTTCAGATGTTTTTGTCAGTGTTTAACCTGACCTGCAGATTTAAGTAACTGCAGATTGGCCTGTACTTGATTATTAGATACATGATGCTACACTTAGCATGCAGAAAATATCTACCTATATTGGGTTGTATCCAACAATCTACTTGTACAAAATATCACAGATCTATGTGCAAGGATTATGAATCTTTTCTGCTTTTCTATCCTCGCAGCAGCCATTTTGGCCTGGGAAAGTTGCGGGAACAAGACTGAAGTAATAGTTATGAGAATCGGTAAGGAATAGTGGGAAGGGGTAGGGGCTGTAATCATTCCTTCCCTCTGTGAGCAGAGCTGGATCAGGCAAGAAGGATGACTGTACCTCCTTTCCTCTTCTCACTACAACCCATTGACTCAGATAGGTATTACTCCACACACATCCAACAATCTGAGGAATTAAAAATGGCTGCTGGGAGAGGGGAAGGCAGGGGAGATCCACAACCATCAGTGCCTTCTTTTGCTGGATCACTGGATCCAACCCATTGATGGAGATCCTAACATCCCTTTGTAAACTTATGCAAGAAGGGCTCACTGGATTTCATACTAATCTCAGAGAACACCTGACCCCTGCAAACACCTTTTCAGGTGATGTAAAAAAAATTACAGCACACAGGAGAAGATGGGAAATATCTATTCCACAAGCAGAGCTTGCCTATCTTAGAATCCAGCCCACTGGTGCCAATTCAGAGAAAACTGTGCCTGAGTCCCACGGAAATCAGTAGCATGGTAGCTGAAGAAAACCTAAGTACCACATTTTCAGTGGGACTTAAGCACAATCAACTTTCTATGGATTCAAATCATTACATGTTATTGGCACTGAACTGAAATGACACCTTCCTTATCATTACATTAGCAGTTTGCATATTGTCATTGCAGGTGATGTAAAGGAAGTTTCTAAAGCTACAGTCCTGTGTACAGGTACCTTGGAGTAAGACCCACTGAACACTGTGGGGCTTACATCTTAGTGAACATGCACAGGATTTGCACTACACACATTTAAACCCTTTTGATAACTTTAAACATGTAACACAAGATGACTTACCTTTAATTTCATTTTTTTCTAATTCTCTCAATGATTGAACAAATGTCATCTGGCTTTCAGTAAGTGGCCAGCTGTTATGCAACACCTGGGCTTGTATAATATACTTGTGAGGCTGTTAAAATTAAAATGCAAAAAGTTACTATTTTATAATCTTCGCAGGCCCTTATCCCGTGTCTTATTAAGAACATGTTTTAACTTTCACCCTCTCTATTGCTATCACACTGGCTTGGAAAAGGCAGAGAAAAAAGGTGAGGTGGAAAAAAAAATGAGGAATACGTTAAAAACTTCACAGCACAAAAAGCTTTTATCACCTGCTGAGGTATATTTTCTTCTATGACCGGCACAAAGGTAAATGCTTCTTCTTCTACTAAAGCTGGTCCTTCCTGTAGAGGTTTGGTTGCAGCCTTGATGTTCTTCTGCCCTGATACAGCACCTTTTTTCTTAGGAGTTACAACTTCAGGTTCCTTTTTGACAGTGCTTTGAATAACCTGACCTTTACTTGCTGGAAGAGACATAACAACATCAAAGTCTTTAAGAATTTGATAGGGATTATTCTTGGCAAAATCAAGACTTGATTTGAAATTTTGTAGATTCTAAATGAAACTTAACTGTTATCAGTATATTCTGCTTTTTAAATTCACTTTAAGGCCTATCCATTTTTCACCAATTAGCTTATCTGTTCTGTACCAGAGACTGGACAAATTACATAGTGTTATTGATTCAGTGTTCAGTTTATCTGTTTGGTTTTTTTACTGGTCAAGACTGACAAAAAGTATGTAAGATAAATTATAGGCCATAACCCGAATGCCTTCTTTAATTGTTTTTTTAAGAGTAATAAAATGTATGTGACAGCAAAATTATTTTACAGAATATTCACTGCTTGATTTTATTGTAGAAAACTGCTAGAGAGGCATCATTATTTTCACCAGTTATTGTTCTTTAGCACTTTTGAGTCTGAAAAAAGGAACTTTTTAATCTTATCTCCTTTTGTCCAGCAGAAACAAAGCTGGGTATGAGACACTGGTTCATAGAACTGTTCAACCACGAAGAAAATATAGCACTTTAAAAAAATCACTGCATTATACTTAAAGCCGCAAAACTTGTTTTGAAGATATTTAATTTTTTTTAAATGGAATTTATACACTGGATAATATTGGCCATACAAGCTTAAATATAAATGTAACAATGAAATCAAATTCTAACTAGACTCCTTAGTTTCACATCACAAAACTCAAGTAATTCTGAAATGTTTCCAAAGAGATGCTCAGGCTTGTGTCTGATGAAATTCTAAGTGAGGGAATTAGATAACTGCAGGACTGTCACTCCCCTCCACAGGCCCTTGCCACCCAAGTGTGGCAGGCAGAGGTTAGGATGAAAGCTGGGTGTTGTCAAGGATTTGGAAGTTGTAGCTGGAAGCCTGAGATGAGACCTAACATAGTGAGCTGCAGTGGACTATACCTGGTCAGCAAAGAACCCTCTGCTTTTTACGTTTCAGGTCTGGCAGGCACCAGCTCTTTAGGGGTTTTTTTGTGAGATATCTCAGTAGGCTAGTGTTCTGAAAGGCTGAGCCCACTTCCAGTGGCCCATGGACCAGATGCAGCCCTCAAAGAGATTTCATCTGGATCATGGCAACCTTTCTACAGGAGCCACTGACTCACCATTTTGGTCAAGTGTCTTGGGTGTTGTCCTCTCCCTGAAGCATCTGGGAATATCTGAAGAAGCATGAATGCTCCTGCACCTTTGCTGCACCCCTCCTTGCTAGCAGGCTGCATTTTCCTTAATGAGGTATTTCTAGCTACAAGCCAGTTTGAATGACTGGCGAGAACACCTCACTAGTACTGGTGCTAGTCCTGCAAGTGGTAGCAGCACCAAGGTGACTATCTAGCACTGAAGAATATGGCCAAAGTACTGATGGCAAGGGCTCCACACTACATTGTGCACACTGTTACCTGCCCCTTCACCTCCAGCACAGGATAGTGGGGGTGCCTTTCATCAGCAGCACTTTGTATTTTCTTTTTTGAGAAGTTGTAGCTGGAAGCCGTCGGACTCTTCGCGACCCCATAGACAACATCACGCCAGGCCCTCCTGTCTTCCGCCGTACTCTGAAGTTTGCTCAACTTCATGTTCGTTGCATCTATGACACTGTCTAACCATCTCATCCTTTGCCGTCCCCGTCTTCTTTGACCTTCAATCTTTCCCAGCATCAGGGTCTTCTCCAGTGAGTGCTCCCTTCTCATTTGGTGGCCAAACTATTTGAGCTTCAGCTAGGCAATTACCTCAGGGTAATTATGATGTTATTAATACCACACACATTAGTCCAGCCCCATGGAAGTCTCATTACCCACAATGATTTTCAGCAGTCAGCATGGTCCAGAAATGGAGCTTATATCATCCTTCAATGCACAACCGGTATGGATTCATGGGTGGTGCAGGATCTGGGAGACCCAGGTTCAAATCTCCACTCTGCAATGGAAGCTTGGGCCAGTCATCCTTGCTCAGCTTCACTTACCTCACAGGGATATTGTGAGGCCAGAATAGAGGAGAGGACAATATGTAAGCCACTTTGGGTCTCCATTATGGAGAAGGGTGTGTGTGTTAAAAATGAAGTAAATAAACACCACAGATTTCAAGTTCACGGTGTAGACATTATCAGTTGTGCACATCTACTGCAATATTTTATGTCTCTTCATTAGTAATAATCCAACATGCCATTTATAATACTTACACTGAGTACTTAATGGTCTCTCATTAGATATGAAATGAAATGCAGGTATAACAGCATGGCCCTTCCCAATGGTGCTCACAATTTCTTCCTCACAATCTAGAATTTGGAGTTTAATGATTACATCTGATTTAGAGGTCTGTACTTGCACAGAAGCAATAAGTGGTACTGTTGCCTTTGCAGCATACCTATAGTGGAGAAAATTTCAGGACAGATATTAAAGTGAACCAGGTTTAAGACATAAATATCAGCTACTAAAATAATTGCTGTTCAAGAAAGAATATAATAACATAAGCACCAGGTCAGTAAACTCACAGATGGAAGTGATAAAATTATTTGTAGACACACAAACTGCCAAATTAATCAGAGTGAAACTGAAATTAAAATTCTAATACTTAGCTAATAAAAACTGAGCTTGTTACTTTTCTTAAGAATCAAAAACGGATTGATCTATGTGAGTGAAAATTAGCACCTGGAACAGATTTTGTTTTGCAGAATAGAGTTCATAAAGCAAAGTGTAGTAGTTTCTGAACATTATGGGTTGTTTAGGTTCAGATTCACATTTTGCTTCTTTTGTTCCCACTCCTTATCATGTGTTATTTTTGGTAGGAAGCCACTGAAGGGCTAGAGGGGAGTGCTCTGGATCTCTTATCCACTGCAAGCATGCATCAAACCCCCAATACGTGACTGCACAGAACACAACTTGATGAGCAACAGTTACAAGTAACTGAAGCACTGCTTATTCTGAAGAGTTTCCAGCAGTCAAAAGGTATCTCAGCAAAGCAGTGAGCAGTGTTGTGGACAGGTTTGCAGAGGACACAAAATAATTCAGGATGCTGAAAAGCAAGACTGACTATGAAGAGCTCCAGGAGGATCTCTAAAAAATTGGTGAATGGGTGACAATCTGACAAGTGAATTTCCATGTTGGTTAAGTGTGAGGTGATGTACCCTGGAATAGGGTCTGAACTTATTGACAGTGAGAAGGAAAGAGACCTCGGGGTTGTAATAGATAGACAGCCAAATCAAAGTGTCAAGCCAGGGTGTTCCAGCAGTGACATGGCAAATTCTATGCTGGAGATTATTAGAAAAGGGACTGGAAATAAAACAGCCAATAATACCCCTGTATAGATCTATGGCACAGCCTCATTTGGAGATAAGGTGACCAGAACTGCTATGTGCAGTTCTGGTCACCTTATCGCCAAAAGAAAACAGCAGAACTGGGAAAAGTGCAGAAAAGGGCAATCAAGACGATTAGAGGGTTGAAGCACCACTCTTACTGGGGAAGTCTGAAGAATCTGGGGCTTTCCAATTAAGAAATCACTAAGGGGCACATGATATAGGTTTATAAAATTATCCATGGGTAGAGAGTGTGGACAGAGAGAAAAATGGGTTGCTTACCTGTAACTGAAGATCTTTGAGTGGTCATCCGTGCATTCACACCTCTGGGATATAATGTGCCTGCGCTGATCCTGATCGGTAAACTTGAAAGCTAAAGGGATTTTCGCACCCACTCCCTGAGTCACACATAGGGGGCTCCACTGTGTATGAATACAGGGAGGGGCAGAACAATCCCGCCAGTTCCCTCTGACCACTGCCATTAGTCGTAAAGGAAAGCAAGAGGACCAACAGCAGTGGGGAAGGGGGGCGGATGGTGTGAATACACAGATGGCCACTCAAAGATCATCAATTACAGGTCAGCAACCCGTTTATCTTCTTTGTGGTCTCTGTGCATCACACCTCCAGGAGAATAACAAGCAAAAACAGGCCTACCTGGAGGAGTCTGCTGATGGAGACATCAAGGGCATAGTGCTTCACAAAGGTATGAGGGGTGGCCAGGTCACTGTGTTGCAAATGTCACAAAGCGGCATGCCATTGAGGAAGGCTATTGGGATAGATAATGCCCGGGTGGAGTGAGCATGGAGTGGGCCCAGGAGTGGCTTCTTAGCCAATAGGTAACAGAGCTTAATAGTTCATACAATCCACTTGGATAGCCTCTGAGATGACAGTTTAAGCCCAAGTGAGGGTGCGGCATAGGAGATAAAGAGGGTTGGGGTTTTACGAAAGGCCCAAGTTCTATTCAGGTAGAACAGCAGGGCCCTCTTCACGTCCAGAGCATGGAAATGATGCTCAGTGTCATTCCCCAGAGTTGGGAAGAACATGGGGAGGACAATGTCCACTTGCAGGTGGAACTCTGAAACCACCTTAGGTAAGAAGGTGACATCCAGAGCTAAAGGGATGCCATCCTGGTGAAATGTCAGGTAAGGAGGATCACAATGGAGGGCTGATAACCTGCTCACTTGACTAGCAAAAGTAATAGCAGCCAGAAATCCCATTTTCCAGGAGAGAAGCTGCAAGTTGCAGGTAGCCATAGGTTCAAACTGTTGTCCGGAGACCCTCGCCAGGACCAACAGGAGATCCCAGGCTGGTGTGGGATGATGAAGTGGAGGAAAAAGGTGGATGACCCCCTTAAGAACCTTCTTAGTGAAAGGGTGAGTATCCATCAATTGAGGGGTGATGAGCAGAGACCGCTGCCAAATACACTCGAAGTGATGGGTGACTGAGACCTAAGTCCAGTTGGGACCACAAAAAATCAATGGTAGCAGACAGTCCAAGAGGGTTGGAGGTAGCCCTGTAGAGTCAAGGTAACCCAAGAATTTCTTCCACTTGCAGTCATATGATTTGCAGGTGGAGGCTTTCTGGTAGTTCAACAGGACATGGTCTGTTCTCTGCTTTAGGACCATCACGGAATTCTCCGCACTGTGAGTTTCAGATATGTAACATTGTGGTAGAGCACCAAGCCTCCCCAAGAGAGAAGGAGATCTGAAGCTATTGTGAAGTGATGGAAGGAACCTTTGGAGAGCTGGAGAAGCCTGGGGAACCAGTGTTGACGAGGCCACCAGGATGTTACTAGAATGCACCTTGGGGATTCCCGTATGATTTTGTGTATCACTCTGGTAAGTAGGGGAATCAAAGGAAAGATGAATAGATGCTGGTGGAACCAAGGGTACAGGAGGCCATCCCCAGTGAGAGAGAGTCTACACCCACTCTGGAGCAGAACAGAAGACATTTCTTGTTCTGTCTCATTGCAAAGACATCCACCAATGGTTGGTCCTAAGCCTTGAACATGGGTTGGAGATATTTCCAGTTGAGTTCCCACTCGTGTAGTGATGCTCCTCCCCTGCTTAGAAAGTTTGCAGTGATGTTCTGTATGCCCGGGAGGTGAGCAGTGACCAAGATGTTCCTGGATTGGCACTTATCCCAAATTTCCAGGGCTAATTCACATAGGCATTTTGAAACTGTGCCGCCCTGGGGGTTAAATAGTACAGAGGAGTAGTGTTGTCTGTAAGGATAGCAGCTATGTGGTGCGCCAGTAGGTGATGGAAGGATTGGCAGAGCGTCCTCACCCACGTTGCAACAGGAAAAGAGGAGGGCTTGGAATAAAAGATCTGGTGCAGCAGGAAAAGCTGTTCTTTTTCCCAGGAGACCGAGCCAGAAGGGACTGAGGCTGCTGTAGGGAAGAGACCCTCATCGTGAGAGAAGGGTGAGTAGTCTAGTGCCACTTGGAATATGAGCTAAGGACAGTGTATATTTAGACGCATTAAGGCATTTGATTTATTTTCACCCACTTACTGTTATATTTCTGCACCTTGTTTGTTTGACCTCTTATAAAATAAACTATTTTCATTGTTCACTCTGCCTGGTCCTCATGCCTATTATTTGGCCAAAAGGGAGGTCAGAAGGTCTTGGGAGGGTGCTCTGGGCCTTCTCAAGGGAACCTGGAACCAGAGTGGTGGTAGCGTCAGGTGACACCCCACCTGAGCCATGATAGTCACTAACTCTCAGTCTATTCCATAGGTTGGAAAAAATGGAAGAAGAATCCGGAGAAGCACCTGAATAGACAATTTAATGATGTACGGAAACCCCCCAATTTATGAATGTATGTTTGTTTGTGTTGTGTTTGTCTTTATAAAAAAAATAAAACTTAAAAAAAAAAGAATCCGGAGAAAAAGGGCCAGAAGGCCAGAAAGAAGCAGGAGTTACCAACTGAAGCAAGGAGGGTCCTAACAGTGTGGCAGTCAGAAGAAAACCGGCGAGATCGTCATGCCTCTCCCTGTAGTCATGCGCAGTGGAGCCCCCTGCATGACTCAGGGAGTGGGCATGAAAATCCCTTTAGCCTTCAAGTTTACCGATTGGGGTTTTGGGACTTTTCAGTTTAGAAAAGAGACGACTGAATGGTGACAGAGATTTATAAAATTATGCATGGGGTAGAGTGCTCAGAGAGAACCTTTTCTCCCTTTCCCAAAACACAACAGCTTAAGGGCATCCAATGAAGTTGACGGGCAGTAGATTCAGGACAGACAAAAGGAAATCCTTCTTTACACAATGAGTGATTGTGCGGAATTCACTGCCTGAAGATGTTGTGGTGACCAAAGACACAGACAATCTTAAAAGGCGATTAGATATGTTCATAGAAGATAGGTCTATCACTGTCCATGGTGACTAAATGGAACCTTCACATTAAGAGGCACTAAACCTTTGAATCCCAGAGCCAGGAGGCAATATCAGGGGAAGGCCTTGCCTTCTATGCCTTTTGTTGGCCCTCCAGAGTAACTGGTTAGCCAGTGTGAGATAGGATGTGGGATGAGATGGACAGTTGGGCTGACCCAGCAGGGCTCTTCTTATGAGAAAAATCCTTCAAGATGAAAACTAGCATATCAAGGACGGCTAAAGTCCACCACTCTCTCCCTCACAGTTTTCTTTTAAAGGATGTTTGCTACTCAAAAATGATGACAATCTGCCTCAGGATGATAAAACCAAAGCAGACTGTGAACTCCAAGAGAATCTCTCCAAGCTGGATGATTAGCCAACATGGGAAATGGGTTCAACGTATGCTAAGCATATGCTGAATTTTGCAATATTATTCTCTATATTACCATTGGTCAGGAAGATTATGAAACTTGAAATTCATAGCTCTGCCTTAGTACTGCAAACATTTCTTAGACCTTGGCAACACATCTTGAAAAATGCAGGTACAAGCAAATATAAAAGACAAAACAGATTTCGTGGCTGATTTCCGAACTTATCCTGGAATTTCTAGAGGAGCCCATTTTACCATGGGCCAACAGAGGAATTAACATTTTTAGTCATTGCATTAATATAAAAATCCCAAATGCACTTTCAAAACTTAAATGTACATCTCCATTAACATTTTGTCATTTTCTGAACTTTACCTGAAGATAACATGCTTATCATTTGGCACATAATAATCTTTAACTTCCTTAACTGAATACACATTGTTTGCAGCATCACGAATGAGAATCGGAAGAGGCTGGTAAGAACCTATAAGCAGAAGCTGCCATTTCCCAGCTGTCACAGGTAAATCACCAGTCAGAACTTCAGCCATGAAGGTATAGCCTTTCTGAAATAGAACCGATAATTGTCAAAAACTCACATAAGTAAAAATGATAGTTTAGAAAACAATTATAGCAGCAATTGCCAGTGGCAGTATCTATCCTGTTCTTAACATGTTACTACTGAGTAAACATGTTTAAAAATATTTACTTCTAAGTCCCATTGAGTTCAATTCCCCTTACTTGCCAGTAAATACATTTAGGATTACAGCCTCTGTACATTCCAGTGTGGTCCTGCAATGAGACATCTACAAGAATCCTATTTAAGCATTTGTATCACTGTATCTAACAGCAAAGGACTGATCCCCAAGCGGATAGCTAAATCTGTACAATAGGGTCACCCACAGCTACCATTCAGTATTCTGCAAACCCAATGGATTCTCTAGGTTTGTGGGGAGGGGACTTACTTGAAAGAACTCTAATTTGGGGGTAAACAAACAAAAATAAGTTTAGTGAAAGGGAACATTACAATCATGATGTCTGTACATGTGCAGATGAACTATAAAGAAAACCACCAAAGTTCAAGCAACATTCCTGTTTTCTATGGCTGCCCAAAATAGTGCAAGAAAATGGGCAGTGGCCAGGACAAGAAGGCAACCAGCAGGAAGCAATTAATTGGAATCAGCAGTGATGATGAAGAAGCCAGTAATCTGAAACTCGTAAATTTTTAAAACAGAATACAGGATGAGTTGGAAATTTAATTGAATTAGATGTTTTGAGTACAAAGCAAGTTGCAAGATGTCCAAAAGTCTATTAGGATACAGAAGGGAAAAAGCACCTGTTCTTTCATTGAGAATACAATAGTTAACAAGTGTCAAGGACCTTGGCTGGGTCCCCCTGGGTTATTGCTCAAAGCTCCCCACTTGGAAGCCCTGAACAACTTCCCAAACCTGTAGGTCCTTGAGGTTGGATGCACACAAGAAAACAAAACCTTGTAAAAATGTATAAAGGTTTATTATATTACTACAAGAATTGACTGCAGTAATTATTACAAGAATTGACTGCAGTATATATAGTCTCTTTAGTTCAGCAACAAACCCCAAAAATCTAACGTTTCTATCTAATACATTGCATACTTTCGTATTAGATGGCAACTCTCTCAACAGCATAAAATCCAAGCAGTAGCATAAAAAGTGTTCTATATGTTGCAGTACATCATGATGAAGCATAACATATCTAAGCATGGGGTTAGCATAACACTCCCTTAGCGATACCCTTATTATAGCTTTCTGCCCTATGGCATCAGGTGGTCTCTTGGGTACAATGAAGGATCCTCTCAGGAACTTTCCAGAGAATGTTGGCAACTGCTCCTAATTCCACCTCCCATCTGGTTATACAACTGAGCACAGGTTCTCATGATTTTCCCAATTACTCCATTCTTGTTGGGCCTTGAAAGTTATAAGGATGGTTGTAGGAACATTGAAATCACAAACACCTGTGAGCAGAACTAGGCCTTCTACCTTTCATGTTAACCCTTGACAGGAAATTAGAGTGGTTAGCCTCACAATAAACTTTCAAATTCCCCAGAGCTCTTCATCAAGCTGGATGTTCAGTACAAAAAAACCCCACAGCAACACGCAACCCCTGTAAACAAAGTCCCATTTAAAGATTATCTTCCCCCTTTTGAGGAAACCCTCTCTGACAGCTAAATGAGCCCATGAGGGTTGCTTGCCTCCAACCACTACGTAATAATCCTAATCTGATTTATATTCTTTACCCAGTGTATCACATAAAAGTTACCTCTGGATTTGTTAATATGAAGTATACCACTTTTCCGATTTTTTCTTACACAGGTACTGCATTGTGATTAGTGTTGCAGGGAATCTGATTAACTGCTGACTTTAATATTCCCCAAAGGAGAAAATAGTTATTTTTTTGCTTTTCTGTCTCAGTAGCCTTTAGTAGTTATTGAAACCTAGTTTGCAGTTTGCAGTTTGCACCCAGACTAATCATTAAATCTGCAACACATCCTGTATTGTATTTTAAGACTATAAATTGCAGACCAGGGCGGCTTCATCATGCCCTGAAAGACATTTCACTCTCCCCCTTTGTCCCTCCCTCAGCCTGATAAGAGTTCTGGGGTAACTTGCTTGCATACTACTTTGTGTTCTTTTGGTTGGCTCTAACAAAAAGGTTATGACCTCTTACTTTTAGAATTTATTTTTACCACATTTGTATTTCTTACTTTATTCCTTGTATAAAGATGTGGTGCCACTCTAAGGAAGATCCGAGGCATTTCCTTCAGTGTGTCATTGTCAACAACATGCAACACACAAGTAGGTATAGCTGTATACACCTTTGGCACTATGATCATATCTTCTGGCACATAAAATACTTCCCTAAAACAAAATGGAAGAGGGAAAGGGTAAATAATGTATTTTAAAGAGATTCATAAAAATGCTCATGTCCCAGATCTATAGTTGTGCTGATAAGCATAGCATTTGCTTCACAGGATTCAAATGGTTGGGTCTCATAAAAGAACATAAGAGAAAAAAAAGGGAAAAAAAAGAACATAAGGTCAATGGCCCACCCACTTCAACAGTCTGTGGCCAAAACCCAGGTGTCATTGGGAGGTCCACCAGCAGGGCCAGAACTCCAGAAGCCCTCCCACTGTTGCCCCCCAAGCACCAAAAATACAGAGCATCACTGCCCTGGACATAATGTTCTATCTATACATTGTAGTTAATAGCCACTGATGGACATCTGTGCCTTATGTTTATGCTTGTAACTGTCACCACTTCCTGCGGCAGTGAATTCCACGTGTTAATTACCCTTTCGGTGAAGAACTACTTCTTTTTATCTGTTCTAAGTCTACAGATCATTAATTTCACTGAGTGTCCACAAGTTCTTGTATTGTGAGAAAGGGACAAAAGTACTTCTTTCTCTACCTTCTCTACCCCATGCATAATTTATAAATCTCTATCATGTCACACCTCAGACATCGTTTGTCCCAGCTAAAGAGCCTCTGTAACCTTTCTTCATAGGGAAGGTGTTCCATACCCTTAATAATTTTAGTTGCCCTTTTCTGCACCTTTTCCAATGCTATCTTTTTTGAAGTGCAGTGACCAGAACTGTACACAGTATACCGAATGAGGCCATACCATAGATTTATACAGGGGCATTATGATACTGGCTGATTTGTTTTCAATCCCCTTCCTAATAACCCCCAGCATAGCATTTCTTTTTTTTATTGCAGTCACACACTGAGTTGACATCTTCAGTGAGTTATCTACCACAACTCCAAGATAATCCTATATATATAATTCCCTTACATATTGGCCATTTCCAGTTCTCCCACTGGCTGTGCGGTGCACTCCATCAGCCATTGGCTCATCAACTACCACTCAAGATTACTCCTGTGCCATTGGCTGGGTACTGGGTCCGTTCCTCTCCCTCACCCACTGCCAGCCTGGACACCCTTCCCTCACAGAATTAACTATCAAAATGGCTGTCTCTCCTGACGAAGACACTTCTCCTTCTTGGTCCTGTGGGACTAACTTTTCCCTCAGTGGCTGTTGCTAAGCAACCAAGCTTGGTTCTGTCAGTAAAATGACAAAGAAAGGAAGCCCTTTCCAGGCCTTTGTGGGGAACTCAAGGGGCCAGTCCTGACTAGGGTTGCCAGCTCCAGGTTGGGAAATTCTGTGGTGGAGTCTAAGGAAGCCAGAATTTGAGAAGAGGAGAGGCCTCAGCTGAATAGAATGCCATAGAGCCCACCCTCCAAAGCAGTTATTTTCTCCAGGGGAGGAGAGATCTGTTGTCTGGAGTTCAGTTGTGATAGCTGGCGATCTTCAGGCTCCACTTGGAGGTTGGCTACTCTAGGCGTAGCAGTTAGCACTTCAGAGCAGGGTCTGCCATACCCAGGTTCTTGCTGTGGAAGTTGAGTGGGTGATTTCGGACCAGTCACAGACTTAACCTACCTCACAGGGTTGTTATGCAGATCAAAAGGGGGTGAAGAGAATGATGTAAGCTGCTTTGGTCTCCACTGTGGAGAAAGACTGTACTTTTCCTCCTGGGGAATCATTGCTGCCAATCTCCAGGTGAGTTTGCATGTCACTCAGAATTAAAACTGCTCTCCAGATGGTAGAGATCAGTTCCCCTGGAGAAAATGGCTGCTTTGCCGGGTAGACTTTGTGTCATTATACCCTGCTGAGGTCGCTTCCCCTCCTGCTTGGGTCTCCACTGAGAAGGAGAAAGACTGCACTTTTCCTAGGTAGAGGCTCCAGGTGTGTTTGTGGGGGGAGATGGACAGCTGAAGTCAGAGGGGTAGATAATGGTATGTTGATGGTTGGCTGAGAAGGAGATGGGTTGCTACCTCCTAGACAGGTACAATGCCATAGACTCTACCCTCCAAACTGGCCATTTCCTCATGGGGAACCATTGTTCAGGGGAGGGCTGGAGATCATTCAGAATTACAACTGCTCTTCAGATGGCAGAGATCAGTTCCCCTGGAGAAAACAGTAAGCTCTGTGTCATTATACCCTGCTGAGGTGACCACAGCAAATTGACGTTGAGTGCCTAATGCCAGGGCACTCACCCAGAGCCTCTTTCTAGAATTCATTGTATTTATTTTCACAATAGGCCTTATTCCTGGTCAGTAATAAATTTGTACTTCCACACCAAGTTAGCTAATTAATTAGCATCAGACCTGCCAGAAAGTGTCATTACTTCCGTTTCTTTTGAAAAAACAGACTGCAGATCAGGATCAGGAACAGTGATGGATTGGCCATTGTGACCCGTACGAAAAATGCCATTGAGCTGGTGGTGGGTTAAGGGTACATCTCCTGAGCCCTCTCCTCTAAGCCCCTGTTGCTATCATGCCAACTAGGAGGTGAGAAGGCTGGCGAGGATGGCACTGATGCAAGGAAGAGAGAGGTGGGTGTAGTGCTTGTCCTTGCATGACTAGTGGGCCAAAGTGCTTCTAGGAGAAGACAAAAATACTTCAGCCCTCCATCAGGGGAAGGGGCACGGCTGAGGGAGGGGAGAGGTCATTTTTAGGCTGTTTTGTACACTCAGTGCACCAGTGATCAAGAACTACATTTGCTTTTCGTTATAAGGATACAGACAATCACAAGTAAGGTAACAAACCTCCATCCTGGTCATCTGTAAAGGTCAAACTGCACCTGCATGCAGCCTCAACTCAGATTAGGGCCACAAAGAATTTAATGGCTCGTCCCCCTTCTCAGTTTTACTAATTAAACTTGAGTTCCCCATGCTGCCTACAGTTTTTGGATCTTATTCCTATAAGCCACTCCAGGAGCTAATGTTGGTTGAAACGTGTTAAAATGCAAGAAAGAAATAAGTAAATAAATATGTCACTCAATAATGAAGACATTCATGCAAAAATATGTAGAACTCACCTGAAGACCACAAACCAAAAATTGGGTGGCTGGTCACCATATGTCACAGTATAATCAGCAAAAGATGTCTTAGTCCATTCATCTTCATAGCAGCGGTATTTTTGCACTGACTTGCAATTACTTTTAAATATATCTCTGATTAAAACACAACACCACAAAGGACAAAAAAATCAGTTGACATCGTCATAAAGATTATTAGATTTCAAGTTTTCTTTGCTCTTTATCAGCCATTCCATAGCACCTCAGCATGAGGGTTGTGTCAGACAATGAATTTTATGGAAATTTTGCAGAATTGTCATACATGTTGAAATGTATCAAAAGCCATTTTAAAAAATATTACAAGAGGCATGATTACACATTCTGAAAATGTGTTCAAGGTCACATTTCTCTTAGAATGTGGGAAATAGATGAATGCATGGGATAGGGTTCAATTTTAACAGCAAAATATATCCAGGCCCCGTTCACACAGCGAATTTGCCGCGGGAAAGCCACGATTGGATGGCAGATTTTCCGGGTGCGATCACACCACAACATCTGGCAAATGGAGCGCACCCGTGGCCAACCTGTGGCATGCTGCTGAAAATGCGCGATAAAAAAAGGTAGTAGCGAACGGTTTGCTATGGGCTGCCTCTGGACTTCCTTGGTGTGATCGCGCTGGCGCGGCTTTTCCCTCTGGCCATCCGTTGCAATGCACACGCCAAGGGCCGGAACCGTGGGTTGCCGCGGCGGCGTCTGATGACGTTGTCGCACGGCTAATTGTGGCGCCGCAAATAGCCACACCTCCCCCCCGTGTTTTCTGGCATGTGTGACCGGGGCCCCAGTTTGGCAGTAGTAGGTATAGTAGCAATTCTGCAGTGATACACAGTACTATTGATATCTTTCAAATGATGCAAGCCAGACAAAACATGCATTCATTTGAAGACTGAAGTCTGTCAATGGGTGTGCCATCATCTCTATCCCCATGAGAAATACTGGCAGCTTGACCTGCTTCAGGCCATATATAAGAAATAAGAAAAGTGTAACCTCTTAGCTAATCAGATTACAGCAAGATTTTTTGATTCATTTTCTCAGGGTTGAGCTATGCATCAGACAGTATTTACACAACAGCTTGGTCTTTTTCAAACTGTGAATATGAATATATGTTTGGGACCAAGGTTGGCACAGTTGCTTATGTGTGTGTGCAAGTGTGTATTCATCGTTCAAGAATCAGATGTAATGCATCATAAGATGTATAAATTTAGTACCATGAAAATTAGGCAGAATAACAAAATGACAAACTAAAATAATAACTAGTGCATTCTTTGAACTTCACATATGAACTATGTGAAAAATCTGGCTTTAGGCCTGGTTATGGGACTGAAACAGTCTTGGTCACCCTGTGGATTACCTGCACTGAGAGATGGACAGAGCGAGTGCAAATTTGTTGATTCTCCCGGGCCTCGCAGTAGCTTTTGATACCATCTATCATGATATCCTTCTGGATTGCCTTTCTGGGCTTGGATTGGAAAATACTTTTTATGGTGATTGTGGTCATACCTGGAGGGTAGGTTTCAGAAGGTGGCGCTGGGGGACTGCTGCTCAGCCCTTTGGCCTATGGTTTCATCTTGTCCCTTACACTCTTCAACACCTACATGAAACTACTGGGTGAGGTCATCTGTAGATCTGGGCTGGGCTGCCATCAATATGTGAATGACACTCAGCTCTATCTCATTCTTTCGGCTGATCCCAGGGAGGCAGTAGTAACCCTGAGCCAGTGCCTGGAGGAGTCTTGGAATGGATGCAGGCTAATAAACTGAAGTTTAATCCCTAAAAGATTAAAGTGCTACTGGAGAGCAGAAGAGCTGACCTAGGATTTATGATGTCACCAGTTCTGGGCAGGGTTGCACTCCCCTTAAAGGAAAAGGTTCTTTAAGTGTGTTAATCACCCAAAGAGTGATTAACACATGGAATTCACTACCAAAGGAGGTGGTGATGGCTACAAGCATGGACGGCTTCAAGAGGGAATTAGATAAGCGTATGGAGCAGAGGTCCATCGGTGGCTATTAGCCACAAGGTATAGATAGGGACTCTCAGACTGGGGCAAGTGATGCTCTGTCATCTTGGTGCTGGGGGGGAGGGCGTCAACAGTGGGAGGGCTTCTGGTGTCCTGGCCCCACTGCTGGACCTCCTGATAGCACCTGGTATTTTTGGCCACTATGTGACAGAGTGATGGACTGGATGGGCTATTGGCCTGATCCAACATTGGTTTCTCTTATGTTCTTATGTCCATAGTCTGGGGACAGGGTCTTGGACCTAGGCCTTCAGCTGCATAAGCAGGTGGCAGCTGTGGCCCAAGAGTGCCTTTTATCAGCTTTGACTGGTTAGCCACCTGCAGGCTTTCCTAGATAGAAAAGATCTGGCCACTGTGGTGCATGCCCTGGATACATCTAGATTAGATTACTGCAATCTACACAGGGCTACCCTTGAAAAGTGTCAACTGATACAGAATCCTGCAGCAGGAATGTTGATGGAGTGGGTTATAAGGAATATATCATTCCAGTCTTGGCCAGTCTACACTGGCTCCCAAATTGCTTCCAGTACGGACCTTTAACATACAAAATAAAATCATGGTTTGCAACCAACAAACCTGAAGGACTGCCTACTCCCTTATGAACCCAACCGACCACTGTGGTCATCTTCGGAGGCCCTGCTTTAGTAACTGCCTTCTGAGATTAGAGGGGTGGCAACCTAGGAGAGGACGTTCTGAGTCATGGCCCTTAGAACTCTTCCCCAGGGAAATTTGTCTGTCCTCTTATGTTGCTGTCTTCCACCAGTGGGTAATGACTTTATTTGGTATTCCCTCAGGTATCCCTCTTTCCTAATGTTTGGTTGTTTTTATGAATTTGTATGTATTTTAGCTCTGTTTCTAATCATTTTAACAATGTGTATTTTTTGTGCAGAGGTGGTTTTAAATTATTTTAAAACGTGGTTTTATTCTGTATGTTTCAGTTTGTTAGCTGCCTTGGTGGCCCTAGTGAAGGCAGAAAGGCATGATATAAATTTTGTAAATAAATAAGTTAGCAGATATCTCTAGAAAAATCAAGTCGCTGTTATGGTTCATTTGACAGAGGTGTACTTTAGAGATCAGGACAAGCAACGTAACACTCGTAGGCTTTATCTGGCCCTCCAAGGTTTTCTCTTATTGCTTAAGCAGTGTTGCAGGACAATTATTCTGAGGGTCAAGAGGGGGAAAAATTTTCTGAAGGGAACACAGAGTTCAGGTATGTGGTCATGCAGAAGCCATAGTGTTCATCACCTCAAAATCGTCAATGAATGCTGCTCAAAATTCGGCTCAATTAGAGCCCACAACTTTTGAAGTGTTTCTCTGACTTTAATATTCTCCTTGGTACCTGAAAATTTAAAAATTTTGGGATTAGTAACCACTACCAAGAAAAAAATATTGAGACTTATAATGCTGTGAGTAATTTCTTAATTTAATATTTACCCAGTGTGAAAGCATGTGTGTGTGTGTGTGTTACTAAATGATTTGTAGGGAGACCCATGTTCAGATTTCCTTGCCAGTTTTTAAAGTTTATAAGAGCTGCATGAATGCATGATCGAGACTGGGGCCTAGCACAGGGAGAGGCATAGCGTTTTCTTGATGCAAATCCCCACTTTTATCCCAGAGCTATTTGCTGCGTGCTCATGTGATAGCCACAGCAAAGAGTTGTGGGCGTAGTCCCAGTCAGAACAGGAGCCTCCTGTAGTGGCTTTAAGTTGTTGTTTTGTTTTTTTTAAGCAAAGCATGCAAGAAGATTGAATTACAGATCTCCCTGCATGTCCCTACATGGAGAGCCAGTGCAGTGCAGTGGTTAAGGTTGTTGGACTAGTATCTGGGAGACCAAGGTTTGAATCTGCCATGGGAGTTTGATGGTTGACCTTGGGCCAATTACATACTCTCAGCCTAACTTACCTCATTGGGTTGTTGTGAGGATAAAATGGAGACGAGGAGAATAATGTAAGCCACTTTGAGTCCCCATTGGTGAGAAACGTGGGATACAGATGAATTAATTAAATAAATAAATACATGCCATCTGGTTTGGCCTTTGTTACATACAGACCAAGGACACTGATGTTCTGTTAGACTATGTTTTGCAGTACACACTTACAGTGAATGAGAGAGTTCTAGCATATACACACTAAGGAATGTTTGGGCAGGGTCTGAATGAATGAGCCAGCTGTCAGTCCTGTTGTCTGAGATAATGACACTGGGTTATGGCATATCATCCAATTTTAAAGAAGCATCAAGTATGCGTGAGTTACACCACACTGTAAATACAGCACATTCACATCATATCAGCATCCCAGAGTTTGAAGTGAAAGCCTCTAGCATTCTGTAAGCAATTCAGAGAGCTAGGTTTGACTTTAAAATCCCAGAACCATTGTCCAGGCACACCTATCCATCTAGTTCCTTCTTTATGAACCGTCATGACAATGAACACCAGTGGCCATATGTCACAGCTGGCTAGGTCACTAGTAAACCCTGAGGGTTTTTGTAGTCCACTTAGGCTCACAGGTGACCTGTGGATGAAAAAAGTGCTGGGCTAGCATAAAACACGAGATTATTACAAAAGATTTTCCAATGGCCATACTTTCATGTATGCAATGACTTATTTCTCTTACTGGGATACAGGTTGGTAAAACTGAGCCCTCATTAAATCATGATAAGAAACTTGTGAAGTTGGAGAAACAGTAATCAAAAGTCAGGCTCCTTGCCTGGATTCAACTCCCTGAGGAGCGCTTGCACACAACGCAACTGTCACTTCAGAAGACAGTTGGAAAGCCACAAACTCAGTTATCTTCCCTGCAATCTGATTCCCCCCCCTCTTTTTGCAGTAAGCAGGTGTACTCTGGATGCTGCCATCTTGTTGAAGTTTGAAGGAGAGCAAACTGAATTGCGATCAAACCAGGGACCAATACGAGGAAGTTCTGTGATCAGGATCTCCTCTGGTTTTTGTTTTAAAGTTTGTAAGCATGGAGAAAAGGCATGGCACGAGTGGGGGCTAACTCATCCCCCTAATGCAGCTTTACTAATGCAAATTGTCCTTGCTTCTGTTTGCCCCACAGGGCAAACAGTTGCTTGGGAAGATAGCATAGGAGAAAATATTGCCCCCTCCAACGAATCTGATCTGATTCAATCCCCTCCTGCAAGGTGGTATTGATTTGTTTTTCTAAATGAAGATCATGGATGTCTGATATATCATCTACTTTGATGCTTAACCAAGTAGCTTCACCTTAAAAACTAAACTGCAACTGACTGTCTGTTCACACCACATATATCCAGAAACCTTTGCAGTAACCGTACCTAAGGCGTACAAGGTTTCTGCATGAACGAAAGGTTATATTCGCAACCTTGCCTAAGCTAAGTTACATAAGGAATGGACCTGAATGAGAGGTTGAAATGAGAGATATTATTCAGAGGCTAGCGGTAGAGTTGCACATGTAGGAACAGAGCTGGTCATTCAAGTAGAAAGGAAGGAAGTGGGACGAAGGATATTTGATTATAACTTTGTTTCATTGTTAAAATTCTTGTCAGTGAATCAGATAGTTGTAAGAAGAGTTCAAAGGGATGGTATTAGCAATGTTGAGGAACTATTCATTTAGTATAAGCCTCCTTGAAACCGTAAGGTGTGTAAACTGAAATAGAGCAGAATGGACCTCACAGATATATGAATTGTGGATCTTGATTTTCCCTGCATGGGAAGAAATCCTGACCTGGTCTTCTGCCATTAATTATCTGCCTCACGTAAGTCCCTCTCCAAGCAGCCTGTATGGTAAACACAGCAGCTTCTTCTTCAGATGTGGCAACTCTGTTATGCCACTGAGAAACACTTATTTCTGTCACCTCTAAAAGGAAGAACAGTATGAAAGTCACCTGTCAGAGAGATTGTATCACTGAAGTCAGGTTTGCCAAAAAACATTTATTTATTTAGAACATTTGTATGCTGCCTCCCCAAACCTGTTCAAGGCAGATCGCAACAATAAAACAAAATAACATAAAGCAAACACACAACAAAAACAAATTATACTGACAATACATATCAAACAATCCATACAAATAAAAAACAACAACACTGAAAAGCCAATAAAAGCAAGCCAGGGCATAAAAGCACATAAAGTGGAACAATCCAAAATTATACAGATCAACATTTCCCAGCCTGTGAGTGCCGACTCAAATGGGCTCCTGTAGGCAGTGAAAGTGAGTTGCAGGATTTTGTAGGTTTACTGATTTGTACATGCTCCAAATTTTTAAAAGGGTCTCCATACCAAATGAATTTAGACTTGTGGCATACCATGCCAAAACATTTGGGAACCAGTGGCATAGATAAGATAGTCCTTAGGCTAAGAGCAGAAATGGAGTAGCACTCAGGTCTTTTCTGCCCCTCCCCTCCCACAGCACCACCTCCCTCAGGGCACACCAAAAACAGGAAAGATACTGGATGTGTTGCAGTCTGCAGCAGAAATGAGAAATTGTTCCCTCGTTCATGTGCCCTTCTTCTCAAAGCAGAGTTCATATCTTATCCAATAAAAAAGCTAATTCTTTGATATTATGTGACATTGCTATGACAATTTAGATCATGTGGTAAATCAGGGAGGGGGGTGTTTCCAAACGTTGAGCCTGCAGGCCTACTGGAACAGCTGCCATGGGAGCAGGGACCAATCACAAAACACTGATAGGTCCCAAACCAAGTGTCCTCTTATGGTGAAGACAGCTGTTTCCAAATGCGAGTACCCTGCTGAAATAAAAGGGATGCCTTCTGGGCTGTTCTGAAGCACCTTTGTCCGATGAGGTGACACATAGGATCAGTTCTTTGGTTTGGGGACAAGATCGTTTAGAGGAAAAGACTGTAGGTGCTAGGAAATAACGTTGAGAAGCACCATGACATCGGTGGACACTGAGCTGGAGATCATTACAGTAAATAAATATTTACTGTAATGATTGCATCCAGAGACACACCAACAAGCTGAAAATATGTTTTACTCCTTGATATATACACCGTTGTGTTACCTGTGCTTTTCTACATAACCCATGTAAAATTTCAGCATTTTAAAAAACCAAACACTGAAATAAGTATGGAGCTCCTTTTATGAATATTCTCTATATTGTCTAATCTTCTCTGCTTCTTGAAACTCAATCATACAGCACATCAAGACCAAAAGTCAAAATAAGTACTGGCACTGCAACCAGATGGGCTCTTTATTTTGACAGCCATTTACCACTCCAGTTTTAAACGTACTTGGAGTTTGGAATGGCAAAGTTCATAAAAGAAACATAGAATGCTTAATTTTCTAGTCTCAAATCTGAGCTTAGATTAGTATGATAAATTCCAAAATGTTGCTCTTACATAAAGAATGTTAAGTTACCAAGCAACATTGTCACCACTATGCTTAGCCTGTGTTGCTATGTTATGAATACAGATCCAGTTGGGCAGCCCTGTTGGTCTGAAGCAATCTGAGGAAGTTGGTCTGAAGCAATCTGCACATGAAAACTCATGCCTTGAATAAAACTTTGTTGGTCTTAAAGGTGCCACTGGATAACTTGTTACGAAGCAGAGGTCATTTCGGGGGGGGGACGCGGGGGAACGCAGTTTCCCCAGGTGAGGTGCGGGAGGCGGGGCACATGACGAAGCCCCGCCCCCTGCTTCCGGCCACCCCACTTCCAGCCCTCATTCAGCCAGGAGGAGGCAGGAGAAGAGGGAGGGTAAGTTGCTTCCTCCCCGCCTCTCCCTACCCCTGCCTGCCTGGGGCCAGGGAGGGCCTTGGCGGGGCTTCCTTGCACTCCCGCTGGCCTTGCAGGTCCACCGCCGGGCCCCTGATGTCAGGGGGTGTGGCATATGCTAATAAGTTGTGCTAACGAGTTCCCCTAGCTCTTTTTCTACGAAATGACCCCTGCGAAGAAGAAGAAGATTTATATCCCGCCCTTCACTCAGAGTCTCTGAGCAGCTTACAAACTCCTTTCCCTTCGTCTCCCCACAACAGACACCCTGTGAGGTAGGTGGGGCTGAGAGAGCGCTTTTCAGAATTGTCCTTGAGAGAACAGGTCTGACAGAACTGTGGCTTGCCCAAGGTCATCCAGCAGCTGCAAGTGGAGGAGTGGGGAATCAAACCCGGTTCTTCCAGATTAGAGTCCATGCACTTAACCACTACAGCAAACTGGCTCTCTTAACCACTACACCAAACTGAATAGAATGGGGTCATGGTGAAAAAAAAGAATCTTCCATTATTCCAGAATGTTTGTGATACTTTTTGTAAAACAAATTTTTCTAATGCTTTTTTGTAAAAACTAAAAATAAAGCATAGTTACAATGTCATTATAAATAACCCATGGTACTTTAACATATGGTATCATGATAAATTCTCAGGGAAAAATTGTCATGCCAAGATATCTAGGATGAAGGAATAAATATTTAGTGGCTGTTATATCACTAATTAACATCAAGATTAAAGAAGGTCATAAATATTGAAGGTGGAGTTTTAAGAGAGGTGACAAAGTTTTTACAGTTGATCACAAAACAAAACAAAATTGGTATGGTGGATTTATAAGTTACTACTCCAACTAGAAACAGAAGAAGAACAAGTACTTGGAACACATGTATGATTAAATGGATGCAGAAATTTAAAGAACAGATATCTATGCATCAATGGAAACTGTTATGGGAAAGAGATATCAAGTTTACAGCCAGTCAGGCATTAAAAGAAAGCTGGTACAAAATGTTTTTCAAATGGTTTAGAACTCCAAAGGATACAGAAAAAGTGAACAAAAACTACAAAGGAAAATGTTGGAAATGTCAATACATAGATGGAAAGATACTGGAAAGAAATATATGGAGAAGTGCAGAATATTTTAAAAATTAAATTTCCCATGGAAGCTAAGAGTATGTTATTAGGTGTATCACCTAACAATCTGCCAAAAATTTCAGAATAAATATTTAGATATATGGTGACAGCAGCTAGAATGATTTATACAGCAAAATGAAAAGCATACATTTGTCCACAATTAGAAGAATAGAAAAACAAACTTGCGGAGTATGCAATAATGGTGAAACTAACATCTTATTTGAGAAACAGATCAGTTACGAAATTCAAGGAGAGATGGAATGTGTATTATTTGTATGGAACCAGGACACAAATCTAGAATAAATAGTAGTTTAAAACTTTGTATATAAATGTATTGCAATGAAGAAGCAGAATGAGAAGTAGCTTTAAACATTAAATGTTGAATATAAATGTGTCCCAACAAAAGTTATTTTTAGTGTATTTTATAGATAGAGTTTTAAAAATTCTTTTATGTAATGAAGTGGTTCTTCGGGAGAGAAAAATCTAATTTTTGTTTACAATATATAATTATTTTTTACTTTCTGTATTTTCTTTTATATTATCTATTTGTCCTAGAAATAATATTTAAAAAATAGAAAAATAAATAATCCACAGTGCGCCAGCATTCGAATGCAGTTCTGGTTGCCAGATCTCAGCAAGATGTCATAAATTAAGAAATCCCATAGAGGACCAACTAAAGTTTAGGAGGAGAGTACATCTCTCCTATAAAGAAAAGGTTAGGACAGCAATCCCCAACATGGCACCAGTGTAAGCCATGGTGCCTCCTAGCATGCTTCTCGATGCCCACTTGTTTCTTGAGGCTTCCAAGGGCACTGAATGGGAAAGAGAGAGCCAATGTGGTATAGTGGTTAGAATCCAGGTTCTAATCCCCACTCTGCCATTGATGCTTGCTGGATAACCCTGGGCTGTGTACACTCAACCATAGACACATACTTCCTCCAGTCTCTGGGCCTGGCAGCCTATCGCTGGGACTACATAGGGAGAAAACCTCTATTTTTTGGGGGGGGAATCTGAAATCAAGCAGCATTGCTTACCCAAAAGAAAGAGTTGATCCCAGGTCTCCAACTCTTTGGAGCAGGGAGTGCTTCAGAAAAGCCCAGGCAGCATAACCTATGTATTTGCAAGGAATGCTGATTTAGAAACATCTACCTATGCTGTATAAAGAGCTTAGCTTGGGACCTCCCAACATTTTGAAGAGTCTCTCAACATTGGGATTGGCCCAACCCCATTTGGCCCCACCTTCATGGCCAAGTGGTTGTAGCCACTTTCATTTCTTGCAATTCCAAAGGTGTTCACATGCTCAGTATGGCGAAAAATTGTTGGCTGGTTGATGCTTTTCAGTATAGAAGAAATATGACTGGAAGTGGAACACAGTAGATTACAAAGTCTTTGCCCCAAGAGAATTTGATAAGGCTGAGCTTAATGTTCAGTTGTAAACATTTCTCATACAAAAGGATGTTTTTTCCCTTTTTTGCTCAGGAGGGACAAAATATCCCTTGAACCATTTCCTCAATTCTTACCTTTTCCATGCCTATTTGGAACCTTGGCATCATTTTTTCTGGCAAAAATAATTTATTATCTTCCTGTAAGCACCATGAAGCTATTACACAGAGAGATTTGGATATGTGCAGATGGCATGGAGGGCAAATTAACCTAATGAAAAGTAAGGGCAATTCCCTCACTTTCCATTAGCTGTATTTTTTTTCTCAATGACACTGGCACATAGACAGTTCTCACTGCGTATGTGCCACCTTCACTGTGTTTGCAGGAAAAGGATAAACTGATCTGATCAGAAGAGGGGTCATGACTGCCAAAAAATGGAATCCCCAAGTTCAGAAGCTATATACTAGTAAATCACCAGATTTAGGGGAAAAACTACAGGAGACATTTATTCTAGCATATCTGGATGGCCACGGAAAGTACATATGATGGGCCTTTGATGTAGTCTAGATGACCTCAACTAGTCAAGCTTCACAATGCACATCTTCCAAATCAGATGCAATGTATTTACACTTAGTAGTTTGGGAACATAAAATGCAAAGTTATTTTTCACTAAGTTACTTTTGTATTGAGTGCCAGACACATGTCTTGCAAGTTCAGGTAAGTGATGCACTGTTCTCTTTGTGTCAGGGACTAATTAAAACTGAAATCCAATTAAAGTTCAAGAATGTATATATATGACTCAAACATTTCTCTAGTCTTGCACAGTGCTTGCATGAGTGTATTGGTGTTGGGAGTAATTGGACACTCCGGGAGCACCGAAGGAAATGGTGTTTTTGAGCACTAAGATACTTTAGTAAAAAAAAAGCAAAACCTTTAGTCAAAAAATATTAAGTTTAATTTGCTCTGAAATCTAGGAAGATATAATTTTAGAGACCGTTCCATGAGAAATATCCATAGATGCTTACCCTGTACATTCTGCACACACAAATCATGGCTGGGCCCAGTAGCACAGTGGCCACTTGACCCACATGGCATTGTGTGGGAAGTAAATTTCTGGTAGTCACGGCTGGGCATGTCCCTGGTGAGTCCTTCCCCTTCAGGGGACATGACAGTGGAACTAAGAGTTCAATGAGCCTTCTTTTCTTAAAGCTGCAAGTCATCTCCATTTTGCAGCGCTATCAAATATCCTCTATAAAGCATGGTTTGGAAATAGGTATACTGATTGACAGGGGAATGGGGGGGGGGGAGGACCTTTTCCAGGGCTGTTTTGTCCTCCCAGTTCAATCCTGTTTCCTCTCCCCCCCCGCCGCCATGGTATTGCTTTACAGACATCAAGGCTTGGAAATATTTTTGTGGTTGCCTAGCAAACCCCAAAAGCCACTAAGAGTTCAATGAGCCTTCTTTTCTTAAAGCTGCAAGTCATCTCCATTTTGCAGCGCTATCAAATATCCTCTATAAAGCATGGTTTGGAAATAGGTATACTGATCCCTGCCTAATAATTGTTCTTCTGTGTGACTGGCTTGTATATTAGGAATGTGGATTTTCCCCCCCACCCCAAAACATTTTTTATTTAATTTTCCATATAACATACAAACAAGTAACAAGTAAACTATGGTAAATCTTAACACATAAAAACCGCTCTAAATTAACAATATATCAGCATAGGTTTTTTTTCATACATTACCTGAGGATACAGTATCATCAACAGGCATTTCACTGTGTTTAAAATCCAAAGTGAAACATTTGTAAGCAAATTCATAGTTTGGAAGAACATTTCCTAAAGCTTGTTTTATCAAATGCCAAAAAGCACTATTGAAAGCCTGAAATATAAAACAGAAATAAAAAAAGCAAAGTTATGAACAAATATTGCTAGAGTTCATACTCATCCTTTAAAAATAAAATACATACACTTGGGTCTGTATCTTGTCAGCACTCAAGAAAAGATGAAGTACAGTTATTCCTACTAAGTGAGAGACAAACTGTGCAATTAAATGATCAGGAGATTTCAACTAATGAACTGTGTTTTAAAACCCCTCAATTATTTACAGGAAGAACATGGAAATTTTCTACAATTTAACAGAAAAATTAGCCACTTGATTTTTTTACCTTGAAGTGTTCTCTAGCTATTCCTGTTCCACAGAGGCCAGGAGGGCAGTGTGTTAATTCCAGTCCCCTCATGGCTCTGGAAAGATCTGGCCAGTTTCCAAAATTATTTAGCACACTTCCAATGGCTTTCATGATAGATGTAGCTTGCTCTATGAACCGGAAGCTCTCCTGAGGACAAAATGTGTGAACAACCATCAATCAGAACTATTTAAGATCTACATATTTTCCAACAATAAGTATATTTTAAATACAATTCCCTAAGAATGAATGAAGTTATCATACTGGCAGTGGTCCTCATCGTCATGCTGTATTAATTATTTGTTCAGGTCAAGACAGCTTACCAGCTGATCAGTACATAGGAAAGACTAAGAAGAAATCAGTGTTATCAGGTTGCGCTTTTTGTAGTAGCATTATTGCCTACTCTCATGGTGTGTGAAGCCAGAATATATATGAGAGCTATATATACACTTGAGGGCTCCACTCCTCCCCCACCCAAATTCCCACAATGTAGCTACAACTTTAACAAAATCTATAGCCCAGTTAAAAATTGATATACAAATATGATCACCAAAATGTCTGGGGGGAAAAGTGCTGAAAACACAGGACTGCTGAATGTTATGATCTGTCTGTTGTTCAACAAAAGAAGTCCAACATCTCCTTGGGCATGCCTAATGTAGCTCTTTGCATCCTGGCCTTTGTTTTAATTACAGTAACCACATTGACTAGAATCAGCTGTGACTGGACCTATGTATTTTTGGAAATAATCCTTTGTTGTGTCATTTTATCACTGCTACAATCTAACAATTACGGGGGGGGGGAGAGACATCAATTCAAATTAGATTTACATTTTTGTCCTATCTGAATTGCACATAAACCAATGTTTATTTTCTGTGACTGTGTAAACTGAATATATAACAATGATTACAGAATAGATGTCTTTTCTTATACTGAATGTAAAATGAAGTCTAGAATACTGCAGCATGACAGCTTTGCTGCATTGTTTTCCAAAACCAAACACTGAGAGGAAAAATATTAGAGCTCGCTAAAGTCAATGGGTGATCAATGAATATCACTCCAGTTGCTATGGTAACCACTACCTTGTCAAGAATTGGCAGAACAACATCCTCTTCACCAAACACACATGGCACCATACTGCACAGATGGATATGGTGCCCTATGGGAGAACTTGCAGTCAGGAGTAACACATGGCGCCTACATTTAAAAAAACAAGCACACAAATGAGCTAAATCACTTAATTATATCTGTAATTCTAAACAATATCAACGCAAGTGAAACTCTCATTTATTGACTTCCTGAGTGTCAAAAGATTTATTGGGCAGAACAAAAGAAAGAATATTTGGTTGGTCATAGAAGGATGAAGACTTTGTGTTGGATCCTAAAGAACTACGAAGGGAGTGGGTTCATAGAAATATCTGAAATGTTTTTCCCCCCGTTTTTCTCTTCAACAGGTCCCCAAGGTGGTTTAAAAAGAACAATTTAAATAAACAAACAAAATAAGTGTACAATGAACTACATCCTGGTCTGGTCCCGCATCTACTGGGGCAGCTTGTTCAGGGCCACAAGTGACAGGCCACTAGTGAAGAGCCCCAATCCATGACAGCTTTGGCTCTGGACCTTTGGCTTATGCCTCTAGCCATGCCTAGACTTTACTACCTGAAACAGGAAGTGAAAAAAAGAACCTCAGCCTGGAACTTAAACAGCTGGCTGAAACGTTCCCACAATTCCCTCCCCTGTTAAGACTGCTTTTGACAATTTCCACTTCCTGTTGCAATCTACACCCTTCCTGAAAAGCCAATCTTGAAGTCTGAGGAAATGTTGGGAACAGCAAGTTTTGTGGTGCATGGTGCTACAAAGCAAGAAGCAGCAGAAATTGTTCTCTCCTCTGCTGCTTGAGCCATGTTTGCACAAGAAAGCTACATGCGGGAGGAATTTCTGCCAATTCTCCATCCTGGGTTATGCCCCTTTACCACATCTCATGCCATTTCCAAATATCATCCCTACCCTCAGGAACAGCAAATTCCCTTCCAAAAACTCACTCCACTCACAGTTCTTAAGGCTCCAATGCAATGAAAGAAGCATGATGTGAAACCCTGCTAGGCCAAATTGGCATTTCATCTATTTATTGGCATGTTATGTGAAGTAAATATTTATAACTGTGTACATGTGATACTTAAGTGTTGTGTACTGACTAAGAGCATGAGCTGGGAAATCTGTTATTTAAATTTTACCTCAGCCAAGTGCTTAATAGCCAGAATCCAGTCACTATCCATTCCGTTTCATCCCCTGTTGTGCAACACAGGATTAGTAATACTTGACTGCCTTGTTGTCAGTATTACAAAGATAGCAAGGAGGTGCGGTACAGTAACTCCAAATCAACGTGGAATCAGGAATCTCCTGATTCAAAACTCAGCTCTGCTGTGAACTCACAGAGTAGCTTGAGACAAGCCACCATTGATAACCCCCATCTCCCCACATCTGAGTCTGCAATGTGAACATAATGCCATTGACCTATCTTACAGGGATGTTTTAAAGATTAGTAGGATAACATGTATGAAAACACCACATCAGGGCTAAGTTATTACACGTATGAAGTGAGTTGAGTGCTCTAAAACACCACATCAGGGCTAAGTTATTACAATTATTATTTCTTTATGGCTGTGCTAGAAAGGCACAGCAGACTGGCACATACCCAGGAGGGAGATTTATCATAGCAGCTTTGGTGGCATATGTATGGAGCTTTAGGATTAATTTTCCTGGAGCCAGATCCTTCCATGAGAATTTTTCAACCAAGAGAAAGCCCTTTGGTATAATATGGTAATCCTTTTGCCCAACTGTTAAGATAAAAAGTGTACAGATAACAATGTTTACAATCATATTTTAATCATACATGATATGGGCTCAGACTCACAAAAGCTTATACCATAGTAAATTTGTGGTTCCACAAAACTATTGTTTGGACTGTAGCAGCCTTCCATGCCCAACAGGTCAGTGATATCTCCCCAACGTTCTGGTTCCAGTCTGACTGGACCCTACATTTTGTTGTAGGTCCCCATTTGTTTATCTTCATAGAGTATAGAACAACCCATTTTTATTGCTTCTAAATGTCATGAAAAACAACTATTAGTTAACAATCAGTATCTGAATAGAGTAGCCTATAAAAAAAGAGACAAGCAGAGTTAAAAATGAATGATCATTCTGGTTGCTGATTCTACATTTCACCTCCAATAGAAAGAGAAACAGCAGAATTAGCACTTTGTATTTCAACTGTATATAGCACAAAATGTATTTTATTAATTTTTCCTCTCTGTATGGAAGATATTATGGCATGGTGCCAGGAAAAGGGGTGGAATATATTTGTAGACACTACCGGCTCCAGCAACATGCTTTACTCAGGCAAAAAAGGAAAGGAAAAAAATATATACTTTCCCCCCTTAGCCCTCTTTGTTTTTTACAGTTTATAGCATTTAGCATACGTGGGGGTATGAATGCTAGGGATATGTCTAACTACCTTTGGCATCTCTGTCTCAGTGAATGGTCTCCACCCACATGTGGCTGAAATTAGGCCCTTTAAAAGAATCCGAGACTTAATGAATGAATCAAATTTGAGTACTTCCCCTCACTGCACCCTTTGTCACTGTAATTTCTTTCTCATTTTGGAAAAAAAAAGATGTGCATTTTTCTTAAAATCTTATCTGAATTCAACAACAGAAGTTAAAGCAGCAGTATGTTAAGATTTTGTGTCTCAAAAACTGTCCTGTGTGTGTCTGTGTGTGCACGCAAGGGGCATCTTATTTTCCTCTCCACTACTATTTCCTCTTTACCTTTCTTGAAAGCTCCCATGGCCTCTTCCCCTTTTCCTGCTTCCTTCTCTCCTTCCCACCCACTAGCCAACCTACCTTTATATGCCCCCATGTCTTCAGCTTTCCATCCTTCCCTCCCCATGGCAGCCTCTTTCTGGGGAAAGTCTGGCCCAGTTGTGCAGTGTCAGCTGCTAGGTTGGTTCAAGTTGTGTGATGGGGAATGGCAAGGAATTGCGGGGAATTGAACTCACTTTTCCCTGTATCATCATCTTCACACTATTATCTCTTTCCTTCCTCCTGGAAACCCCATATCCTCAACTTTCCCTGTTTCCTTCTCTCCTTCGCACTCACCCACCTAACTTTTTTCTCTCCCCCATCTTCATCCATATTATTTATTTAATCCATATATACCCCACCTTTCTCCCTAACGGGGAATCAAAGCAGCTCACATCATTCTCTTCTCCTCCTTTTTATCCTCACAACAACTTTGTGCTGTAGGTTAGGCTGAGAGTGTATACCTGGCCCATGATCTCCCAGTGAGCTTCCACAGCACACTGGGGATTTGAACTTAGGTCTCGCAGATCATAATCTGAAACTCTAACCACTATACCACACTAGCTTTTGTGGGGCAGCTGCTGCTTAACAGTAGCAAGCAGCTGGGATTGAGTGAGTCATGTAAATCAAGTGGTAGCAAGTTACCCTGTGGTTGCTGCTGGGTCTGGCCCCAATGAGGGCTTCCTCAAAGGCCAAAATACCTTGTGTAAATTGGCACTTCCCCCTCCCCCTGCCTTTTCCTGATAGAAGCCAAGGCTTAAGCCTGCTCTTAAGCCTCGGCCTTCCCTGCCTTTTGGTACCTCCCCAGTGCTTCCTGGACACATCTATGGGGCACGATATTTTAGGTACCTCCCACCATCTGATCAAAAACTGTTATAAATCAGGCCATCTACCATTGCCTGTTAAAATGTCACAGGATACACTGGATTACTTGTGTTTAATGCCATCTTGTTTTAATTGCTTAATTGTTTAACTGTTTTTATATCTTGATTTTTATTGTTTTTATTATGTTGTGAGCGGCCCTGAGCCCATTTGTGGGGTAGGGCGGGATATAAGTTAAATTAACAACAACAACAATAATAGAAGGCTTGCAGTACTGTTGTGGTTCTCTGAGAGCAGCCTCAGCCACTGAGAGCATCAATTTCTTAAAGCTACAGGCACTTCTTTTATCATTTGGGTTTTTTAACTCCCTACACAATCTTTCTTTCTTTCTTATTTTTTCTGTAAACTTGTGGTGTTTTTCAGGTTTAAAGAAAGATCTGTCTTGTTTGTTCATGGCTTTATTCTCCAAATTTAAGTATGCAAAAATGTCTGTATCTATATACATCCCCTTCTGTTGCCACCTTCTGCCAGGGGGTGAAGACTTCTTTGTTTTGTTTGCCATTTCCTCAATGATCCCTACATTCTAACCAATATTTTCAAGTCATGTCAGACTAATCGTATCTCTTTTTTGGGAGAAAGTTACTACCCTGCTGGATGAAGGGAATGCTGTAGACAGAATGCTGTAAATTCTTAGTGGCCTTGGTGGCCTTTGCAAGGACAGAAAGGCGGCGAATCAATTTTGCAAATAAATAAATATCTATATACATATATATACACACATAAATATAAACACACTCTCACACACACGTGTATCTCTGAACCACTGGTTTGCGAAAATGTAACCCCAAGATAATGTGTAGTTTTAGTAGTAGCTTCAATATGGCCAATGCTATGCTCCAGTACTGGACTATTGACTTAAATTGACAGATATTCTCTCATAGTCCTATTTGGCCTACAAATATAATCCCTATGTAGCCCATTATTTCCTTTCTTTCTCCTGTCTGCTACAACTCCAGGTAGATCAACACCATTAGCTGATAGCGTGGGTGTCAGCACCCCAGCCAACAGTACCAAAGAACACTTTACTGGCTCAACTCAAATTCTTAATAGGAAGCACTGCCAGCTTTTTTTCCAGACTCCCACTAATTTATTTAGTCAGTAAGTTGGAATAATGTCTACATATAGAAAATGTATACCATATACCAGTCGAAGAGTATCCTTAACAATTCAGAATTCAGTTAGTCAAGTTCCCAGTGGTGCAATCCAGATTTGCCATTCCTTAGTCTAGCAGATGGTGCTCACTTGAGTGCCCATACCGCTACTGCTTTCCAATCACACTTGAATTATAGCCCATTTGTTTTGCCTGTTAAGACTCACCATTTAACCTTGTGATACAGCAAAATAAGGCTGAAGTATGTCCACCTAGTAGTTCGAAAGCAAGAAATTGCAAGTAGATAAATAGGTACCAGCAGATGGTGCTCACTTGAGTGCCCATACTGCTACTGCTTTCCAATCACACTTGAATGATAGCCCATTTGTTTTGCCTGTTAAGACCCACCATTTAATCTTGTGATACAGCAAAATGAGGCTGAAGTATGTCCACCTAGTAGTTCGAAAGCAAGAAATTGCAAGTAGATAAATAGGTACCACTTCGGTGGGAAGGTAACAGCATTCCGTGCGCCTTGGTGTTTAGTCATGCCGGCCACATGACCACGGAAACGTCTTCAGACAGCGCTGGCTATTTGGCTTTGAAACGGAGATTAGCACCGCAACCCTAGAGTTGGACTCGACTGGCTTTCGAGCAAGGGAACCTTTACCTTTACCTATGTCCAGAAGGCAGTAGTGCTGAGGGCACAGAGCACAGATAGATAAGAAGGAGCTGGGGGAAGAGCTACTGGCTCTGTCCCCCACTTCCATAGGCTGATTATTCTTTGAATATAGAGCACAATCTCCCTGCATCTTTTAAACTAGGCACTGGACAGACAAGAGCCTACACACAGACAGCTTTTATGTATGTAGTTTCAGAGCACGAGGAATGATCAACATGTGGAGGTTGGGTGGAACTAGCAAAACTTCAGTAAGAAAATTTGCTCAGGGTTTGAGAATAATTTCTTAGGTTACTTTCATACAGTGTGATGCCTTATTGTGCTCTCATTGTCACTACAAATGTCAAGATATTCAAAGCAGCAGCAAAAGAGCATTCACACAGGAAATTATCTATGCTTTCCCCTTGTGCCTAAGCAGTGATAGAGAAAAGCAAGAAGGTCACAGTCCACAGTACAGTAAAGCAAAACACAAAAGGAAACGGTGCAAAAATTGCTGCAGTTTATATCACAAAAGTCTATATTTCCATGTAATGCCGAAAATCCATTTGTGTTTTTTTTCAGACATACAAAGAAGTCTTGACAAGGTAATGATGACGAAACTCTCCGGATTAACAATTTCCGTTTCGTAGAGCCTTCATCAAAGATCAACAACACCTTTCATAAAAATACAACAATCATTAATTCCACCAAATTTACATGAAAGGCAATGTACCTATAGTGTCCATTAAACTATTTATACACACAAAGATGTCATTCCTTATTTTTCAAAGAGCAATCCTTCCATTCTCAAAATATACAGTGTCTAAAAAGGTTTGCAAAATGTCTGTGTATGTATTAACCAATTTTCAAACTCTTATTATTTGAATCATGCGAAATGATAAGCTTAAACTGTGTAGATAATTTCTTATGAGAGAGTGTATGTATCTTTAAATAGTAGTCTGGAAGAGTTATATAAGTGTTTCTAGTGAGAACACCTGGTAAGGTTGTTATGATTAGCTTGCCTGCTTTGTGAAAACGTGCATTAGAATTTATTCTATGGCATGGATTAGGTAAAATTCAGGGTTTGACATATTAACCTGATATGTTAATATGTAGCTGGCATGGATTAGGTAAGATTCTTTTGTTAACCTGATATGTTAATATGTAGGAATGATTTTGTTATATTGTGACTGATAGTATGCTTTTCCTCCTTTTTAGAAACTGTATATTTTGAGAATGGAAGGATTGCTCTTTGAAAAATAAGGAATGACATCTTTGTATGTATAAATTGTTTATTGAACACTATAGGTACATTGCCTTTGCATGTAAATTTGGTGGAATTAATGATTGTTGTATTTTTATGAAAGGTGTTGTTGATCTTTGATGAAGGCTCTACGAAACGGAAATTGTTAATCCGGAGATTATTACCTTGTGAAGACTTCTTTGATTGTATGTCTGGAAAAAAAATGGATTTTCGGCATTACATGAAAATACAGACTTTTGTGATATAAACTACAGCAATTTTTGCACAGTTTCCTTTTGTGTTTTGCTTTACCATTCCCCTTGTGCCTGCCATTCCCTGCTCACCATAATATTTTCTGCTGTTTTTTCCCCAGAGAATGGCAGTAGACATACTGCTACAGTACAATGACACTATAATGATATATCTACTACTGATTTTCTAAAAATGGGGGGAGAGTGGTGAAAAGTATAGCACAGGATGTGGGTGGGAAAGTGTGGAAATCCACACATCCATATGGATTCCAAACCTACTTAGAGTATGATCTTTCCAGAAACACAGCACTGAAGGTTGGGAAAACCCAGAAAGTGGACAACTGCACAATTATGTCATTTGGAAATTGCCCCTTCTTCCATTTTTAGAGGAACGCAGAGCAAAACTTGCATATGGAATCACCTTTTGAATGAGTGATAGGCAAAGGCTTTGCATTCAGTTAACATGCAAAAAGTTCCACAAAATATCCTGAGCCAAAAAGTAAGGAACAGCAACAGGGCTTCAATAGATTTGGTAAAATGGACAGAATAACACAGAGAAGCCAAACACAGTAATAATATTGGAGTTCTAATTGACTGTCTTTGAGTACCTCTTGGAGGAATCCAGGAGAATCAATATTAATATTTGCTTTCTGCTTAGTATTCACCTTACCTCCTGAATCTCCCCAGTGTACTAATGCAGAAAAACTAACAAGGATTTCAATCGGTTTCAGACTGTCCACACACAAGTAATAGGAGACACGATCATCTACCATCTATAAGGAGAAAAGGGATTCATGTTTAATTTCCGTCCAACATTGCAGTAACTAATATCTGAGTTACGTTACAAACTCTGTCATGAAAAGATATAAAGTGAACACTGAAAGGTTCCACACCCTTTGTTCAAAGTGTTTTCTTTTGCACGTCCCACAGCAATTAACTTCAGTTTTAACCCATCGACAAAAGTTTAAATTTCTCTTATGAGACATTTTATGTATGTTTTCCTGAACTACTGGTTTTAATTTTAGAAAAACAGCATCATAATGAAGTAATTGGTTTGAGAGTTCTGCAAATGAATGTTAAGTAATTACAAGGAAGTTGTTAAATGCAACACAAGCCTGGAAATCAAACTGGTTCAGTAGTAGGATTACGGTGCTCACTTGGTGAACTAAATTTTTGATTTGCTTAAAACACCACAGCTGAGTCTCTTGTAGGCTGAAATGTGCTTACATACTTATTTGGAGCATGTTTATCTGCCCTCCTGTGCAGGATCTCAGCATGGTGCACATGAGTGTCCCTTCCTTCATTTTATCATGATAATTAAGTGAGGGAGGTTATGTACTTTGTTCCACTGTCCTGGACAATGTAATTTGGAGATAATGGTTGCTCTTTGAAGTATCACTTTTTCTCACTTTAGGGATCAAACCATTATTGCATCTACATTAAATTACCTTTGATCCGTTAGCAGAGGTTTTTAATGCCAATCACTGAGCTCTATTCTTTGAATCAACCTTTATTATACTGGCCTGTTGTTCTAAGTAATGTTTATTGGTTAACAAAATATATTTAAAGCACATATGACAAAATTATGGTATAGCTTGCCGGTTATATAGAGATAAACAAACCATACAATTTATACACTTACCCTAAAATCTGATTTCTGATAGCTGTAAGCATAAGTATTGGGTTTATGGAAAATATATATATTCCTAGATGGGAAATAAATGACAAGGTGCTTATTTAAGCATCAATTATGAACCAATCTCTCCCTTATGCCATCTTTTGTTTAATTACAAGAATGCTGACATATAGTCACTCTGTCTCCCATTACAGTTATTCAGCATTGGCAGATTACAACAAATAACTTTGTAACTGGAAATATAATTTCTCTGCCCCTGACAACATAAAGAGAAAATCTTCTGAATATTTTGACTGTGCCCCCCCCCCTTATAACTAGTTGCCAGATGTGGAGAACTAGAGGAAACAGGCTTTAAAAATATTTTGTACCTTTTAAGACAAAGGCATTTGATATTCTGTGCTTTAAGAGCTTTGCAACACTTAAGTCTCACAGACAATTGTAGCTTTCATTTTTAGCCTGGGCTTTTCCTGTGCCTCAGAAGCAGCTTCTCTAAACACTGAAGGTGAGGATGCAGAGACAGCAGTATGTACATTGCCAGTCAGACATTTTGGTTATGATTGGCAACAAAAGGTACAATAAAATACTTTAGCCCATTACTTTAGGTAATGTAGTAAAGAAATGGCCTGTATAGGAGGTTAACAGTGCAACCTTTTAGCTAGTTACTCCCATCTAAACCTACTGAAATCAGTGTGCTTTGATTGGAATAACCGCGTTCGATCACATTAGGCTTGGATCCAGTCAACAGATGGTGCAGGCAAATGTGGATTTTCTTATGTTATCTCTCAGAAATCCTTTTCAATCTCTGAAAGGGTGATTTCTGGAACTGCGGGACAGGCATGGACAAATAACTACATGGGTTGGGTGGGGTGACTGCAGGGAGAAAGGGGAAGGCAGCCAAAACTGCTCCTCCTTCCTCTTCCATCAGCAGCACTGTGCTTGTAGGCGCCTCCTCCTTGCCTACTCCACCTCCTTCCTCCAATTACCCTCCACATGCCCTTCCGCCTCCTCTCTGCCTATTCCAATCTGCACAGCTTTTTCCCCATGTGGGTTCCCCCAACTTCTGACATCATTTTTCTGGGAATTGAAAGGGGCTGCTGAATGCAGGGAAAACATCTGACCATCTTCTGATAGACTGTCTTACTGTTGCTAAGACAACAACACTATAAATTAGACAAAATAACAATATTTCTTACTGAAAACAAGTACAGAAATCTTCGTAGTCTATCCATATTTCTTTTGAAATGGGATTCTTTTCTGTCTCAATTTCTTCCTGAGATTTATTCATCAAATAATTGCCTAAGCTAGGCTCAGTTAATTCTAACATTTGAACAGCGTCAGTACTTATTTTATCAGTCGATTCATCTGTAAAGGTAAGAAAGAAATGCAGAGAGATTTCCATAAGTTAAAATGATCCCCCCAAAAAGAAAGACTGCATTGTACTAGTGCAGGGGTGGCCAAACTTGCTTAACATAAGAGCCACATGGGGGAAGGAGGAAGGAAGGGGGGAAAGAGGGAGAGAGAGAGAGAGAAAGAAAGAAAAAAAGATTATTGATGTCCAGAAGGGCTTGAAAAAAGAAGAAATAAATATCTTTTTGGCATATATTCTGAATGTTGAACTGAACTGAAACAAAAGTTATGGACACCATAAATCTTCATGGAAATGCTGAATAAATGAAAAGCTGCACACCACAGCTTTCGCCTCTAGAGGTCTCTCTATATCAGCACTGAAACCTTGTTTTGCAAATGCATGTAGAGAAGTTACTGAACTTGGGTGCATGTCTGATTCAGTTCAAAATGTCAAGTTTTCCTCACACTTAGAAGTAAACTGCAGCCATCCTTTTCCCATGACCACATTAATATCAGAAACATTTCCATTTAAACAGCTACCTGTTTTTATAGCAATTGTGTAAAAAATGGCACAGAATGAAAAAGGGGGTAAAAGAAACAAGAAAAAATGGAAGTTTGCTAAAGATAGTAGGCAGGGTAAAATGGTCTAGTACAACAATTAAAAGGAGCAAAACAATACAAATTTTCCCATTCCTTTTTGCACATCTCTAACTGTATGCTGATCTAGAATTTCTCAAGAAAGAAAAAGCCATAATATATGTGTTATGGGATTGGCTAATTTATACTTCAGACCAGATAAGTACAATTATTACTTGTTTATATATACACACACACCTGTATGTTCAAAATGCCATTTTAAAACTGAATCTTTGACATTTGATAGAGGTCTTGCTTAGATATGACCATTTGGATCCATGCTAGATAACTCAAGGATAGAAGAAAACGAAGAGACTATTTTTATGCATTTTATATGGGACTATTACTATGCACCTTCTATGGGACTGCACTTAATGACAACTCATAAACTCCAGAACACCACAGAACACCACCGCCTGGCTTCTATAAGGTGCTAAGTGGAATGTGCATATCATCTGCATTCTGCAGACACATTACTGGTTACCAATGAGCTACCAAGTTCAATTCAAGGCTGAAGCTATCATCTATGAATGCCCTCAATAGCTTTGGACCCACATACCTGCAGAACCACCTGTTTAGCTATATTCCATCATGCCAGCTGCGCTCATTTGAGCAAAGCCTTTAGAAGGCACTACCTTTCAAGTAGGTAAAATTGGCAACTGCCTATTCATGCACATTCTCTGGGGTGGTTACCATTATGGAAAAGCCTGTGGCAGGTTATCAGGAAGGGTTGCATGCTCCTATCATTTCACAGAATGTGCAAAACAGAAATATTTAAGAGGGCATTCTTATAAAGGGATCAGGACTACAGTATAAGGATAGCAGGTAGTCTATAGCAATGTTTATTATATGCATCACCCCTTTTTAATCCTTTCTTTTAATTCTTTTAATTCTTCATTCTTTGTAATCCTCCTGCAGTATAGTTTGTCAAACCTCAGACAGTTTCACTGCTAAAAATGTTTTCCTTGACAATTTTGTCGTCTTAGAGAATGATTCCTCAACATGGTGCCCACCAGTACTTCTCGTGGTGCCGGACGAGCTTTTCAAAAAGTGGGTAGGGCCTTTTAAAGACAGGGTTTCTTACTGGCTGACCTAACTCAAATGAAAGGGGTTTCCATGGCTGCGATAGTGGCTGCAGCCTCTGGAGAATCAAGAGGACTAGTAAGCATCCAGGCCTGTGTTTCCATTCCCCCTTCAGGCTTTCCTTCATTTATTTTTTATTCCCCTTCTACAATTCCTTTGAAAAGCCAGGAGGAAGGTATTGTATTTGGCTCCACCTCCTTTGGCAGCCATTTTGGGGTGCTGTTCACCTCCCCCTCCGCAAATTTCAAAGGCGCTCACAGGCCAAAGAGATTGGGGACCCCTACCTTAGACAGTTTTTTGTTCCCATTATTTCCAGTTCTGTAATCCTAGCCACAATGCACTGTTTTATTATAGACCTTTGCTGTTTGATTGAATTATTTATCCTATTTTGTAATCTAGCTTTCTCAGTGAGAAGGGTGGGTTATATACTATAATATAAAAATAAGATAAACAATAAACTTAATTTTGTAGTTTTGATAAAGAGACTTCCAGAACTATCCTAAACAAACATTTATACCATGGATTACACATAACACACAGCCTCCTCAAACCAGGATGATACCTTGTTTATTCACACTGCATTTAAGCTTTCATATTTTCAGAATTCATATACTACATTTATGATTCTCTACTGTAGCTTGGAGCTGCGGTGGATCAAGTGGTTAAGACGCTGAACTGCAGGCTGTGGAAGGTTTGAGCAGGCTGTGGAAGGGTCAGCAGTTTGAGACCCGAGTGTGCCACATGACAGAGTGAGCTCCCGTCTCTAGTTCCAGCTCCTGCCAACCTAGCAGTTCGAAAGCAAGAAATTGCAAGTAGATACCACTTCAGTGGGAAGGTAATCACATTCCGTTCACCTTGGTGTTTAGTCATGCCGACCACATGACCACGGAAATGTCTTTGGACAGCGCTGGCTCTTTGGTTTTGAAACGGAGATGAGCACCACAACCCTAGAGTCGGATTCGACTGGTTTTCGAGCAAGGGAAACTTTACCTTTTACTGTAGCTTAATTGTTAAAACTGTTCTTAATCCCATTTCCATCTAAAAATTGTTTCTGAAATAATCACAGTACACACATTTGTTCAAAGAGATTGTGTTCTGACAAATAATTTGAACTACAGAATTATTCCACCTCTATCAATATGCCATACTGAATTAATCGTAAAGTTTTCACAAAAAGTAAAATAGTAGCATTTCCTGAACTAGCGCTCTATTTTATCTATCTAACTAAAAAAATCACAATCACAAATATGTTTCTTTACCTTTCATAGTTCCTTCTGTCATATGTTGCTGACCAAAATTAGATTCCTACAAAATGGGAAAAAAATGTTTATAACAGTTTAAAAATAAAAGTAGTTCGCAAAATCATGACATCATCAGAAGTGCTTCAGCATGAATTACTGCAAATGGGAAATTATGTATTTTCTAATATTAAGAGTTGTGATACATGAATGATACTTCAGTGGACTTAAAATGGTAGAACTCTGTTGTTTAGGGTAGTACTGTAAATCATCTACGGTCAAAGTTGCAATTATCAGCATACATGTTATTTTGCTGCCAAGTCACAGCTGATTTATGGCGACCCCGTAGGGTTTTCAAGGCAAGAGATGTTCAGAGGTGGGTTTGCCATTGCTTGCCTCCATGTCATGACCAATGTTCCCTCTAAGCCGCACACAGTCTTGTGAGCAAAAATTCTACTTTGTGAGCGAGTGATTGGGCTACTGCATAAATCAGTTTGCTCTGGAGCCCTCCTTCCTGAGCCAAGACAAAAATGTGTGAGCTGGAGGCTAAAAAACTGTGAGCTAGCTCACACTAACTCAGCTGGTCAATGGTCAATTACCCTGGTATTCCTTGGAGAAGAAGAGAAGAGATTGGATTTATACCCTGCCCTTCACTACCCAAAGGAGTCTCAGAGCTGCTTACAATTCCTTTCCCATCCCCTCCCCACAACAAACACCCTGAGTGGTAGGTGGGGTTGAGAGAGCTCTCCCAAGAACTGCCCTTGAGAGAACAGCTCTGAAAGAACTTATGAATGACCCAAGGTCACATCAGCAGCTGCATATGGAGGAGTGGGGAATCAAACCCAGTTCTCCCAGATTAGAGTCCACGCTCCTAACCACTACACCAAACTAGCTCTCCCATCCAAAACTAGCCAGAGCCCACCCTGCATAGCTTCCGAGATCTGGTGAGATTGGGCTAGCCTGGACTATCCAGCATAAATACTTGGAAGTAAAGCCAATTAAAACAAAATGGGTCTTACTTCTGGGCAAACAGGGTTAGGAAGAGGCTTCAAATATTGAATAACTCAAAATATATGCTAGGCTTGGTCCTCAAGCTGTATACTCTGAGAGCAGTTTCAGAAGATGGTGCACTATACAGTGGCAGCTTATAATATCATCACAGGAGGCACAGCCACCTATCTACGATGACATTTTAATTCTGTCCCTCCTCCATAGATCTCAGAGTATGGCACATGATTCTCCACTTCTTCATTTTATCCTATTTATTTAAGTAGCTACTTATACTCTATTCTCTCCCCAATCGGGACCCAAAGTAGCTTACAACATTATCCGCTATTCCATTTTATTCTCAGAGAAATTGTTGTGAGGGAAGTTAGGCTGTGAGTGTGTTACTGGCCCAAGGTCATCCAGCAAACTTCATGACAGAAGGGGTACTTGGACAAAGCTCTTTGAAGTTCAGTCCTCTAACCACTATACTACGTTTATTCTCCTCAGGACTGTCTCTTCCCATCCTCTCCAGCCTGCCACTTAAGATCTGCCTCTCAAGCCCGGCCTTCTATGTTCCCACCTTCAGAGGTTAGGTGACTAGAACAGGGCACTCTTTGTGGGGTCAGTTTGTTTGGAATGCCTTCCCCCTTGAGGTTCCCCTGGCACTTTACTTTTTTTTAGGCACCAGGCCCAAACACATCTTTTTACCCATAGTTTAAATGAGGGGCTTTATCTTATCAAGGTTTTTAACAGGTGTGTTTCCTGGATCCAAACTGTACACCCAAGATGCTGGATGTCTTGCTCCTTTTCTGGACCTTGCCTCTTCTGGACAGGACAGATGGACTCACAATCTAGCTGTATCTGAAGAAGTGAGCAGTGACTCACAAAAGCTCATACCCTGCCACATATTTTGTTAGTCTTTAAGGGGCTACTGGACTCTAGCTTTTTAACACTCTGCTTCTATTTTATGGATAATTTTATGCTGCTTATGTTCAATCACCTGCTTTTAATGGCTTTTTAAAATACTGTGATTTTAATTGTAAGCTGCCTGAAGCAGAGCAGAACTCTGAAGAGGTGGCATAGAAATATCCCAAATAAATAAATAAATATTTGTGGCTATCAATTCATACCATGTGGCCAATTCTATTGTGCTCCCTTGCTTCCACATTTCCATAACATGGGTGGGGGGGGCTAATGTAGACCACTACATGATTACCATCACAAATGAACAACAGTGCAGAAAACTATGAACAGAAATGCTGAAACAATACCACTGCAAAAATATATCTAAAACTCTTGTGGAGACAACGGGTAATTTAATACATAAGAACTGTAGTATATCTGTATGGTAGTATAACAGGAGTCTGGTAATCTTCCAGTTTCAAGGAGAACCCTCTTCTTCAGATGCTTTTTGTAATGGTATCAGAAGAACATCATACTTGTATATGAATTTATTGTATTAGAAGTTGTGCATTTTATATCATTCTTATAAAGCTTCTGTTATTTAATTATGTTTAATGGTGTATTTCAGCATCAGTATTTTTGGCCACCATTAAATATTCAGTCTTAACAGTCTGACCAAACAAAGGTTCTCTGTGGGAATGCTGTCACCCTATAGTGATGCAATAATGGCTTCCACTCATCAACTGGTTGTCTCAGCCAACACTAAATTACTCCTGGTGGGACAACTATTCATCATTAGATATACTTGCCATCTCAGCCCAAGTAATGCAAATTCATTATGACAAATATTGAAATCCTAGACCCAGTCACACCCAGTGTTCCCTCTAAGCTGAGTTAGTGTGAGCTAGCTCACAGTTTTTTAGCCTCTGGCTCACACATTTTTGTGTTAGCTCAGGAAGGATGGCTCCAGAGCAAACTAGTTTATGGAGTAGCCAAATCGCTTGCTCACAACCTTAATACAAGTAGCTCACAAAGTAGAATTTTTGCTCACAAGACTCCACAGCATTGGTCACACCTCTACCTATACAATATGGGCCCATCAGCTCTACTTTAGCATTACTCTCCCACCTCCAGGCCCACTTGTCATCCAAGCACTGGATATCACTTTGGAAGAGAAATTAAACTTCGCATTTCTATTTTACAAACTGTTTTTTTCATATCCCAATAAGTTGAATAGAGATTTTTCAAAACAAGATTTAAGCTGCCACGAAGGTCAAGAAGAAATCAAATTGCTGCACCTGCCATCTTTTAATGATTATGTGAGACACTTCTCTGTTTTGCATCCCACCATTTTGTCACTGTCTCTCAGGAATTTAATAACTTGTCCTTGACCTTTCCTGCTCACATACCCTTTCAAGAGAAAACCAGAGTTCTATAATTATACTATTTGGTGCAGACTAGGAACATAACTGACAATTAAATGACAACCTAAGAATGTTAAAAGCTGCCAGTACACAACAGTTTATCTTTTAACTAATTACTTTCAAGATACTGATCAAAAACTAGCAACTCTTAAACTAAAAATTATGGCAGACAACCGCCGATAAAAATCTACTATTACAAAGGAAGTATTATAATGGTTCATTAAGCCGCCCTGAGTCTGCTTTGCGGGGAGGGCGGGGTATATATCTGACAATAAATAAATAAATAAAATAAGAGGTGTGTGTGTGTGTAAATTAAACACTAAGTGTCTGCTTATTGTATCTGTGAGCACTCCTTCTTCTTGACATGCACAGGCAAGATTTCAATACATGATCATATAATAGAGAAAACACAGACATTTGAGGACTGCCAATTCCCATGTCAAGCTACCAGTCATATATTACAAAAGCCCTTGTGTTCCCTATATGGCCCTCACAGGTCCTGTCAATCAAAATAAGCCTGAAGTTCTGTGCTAGGAACATAATCCTAAGGAACACAGGGGCCTGATGGGAGGGTAGTGCATAGATAGAACAGGCATAAGCCTTTTCCCGGCACCATTTTCCAGACATGAAACAGTCCTGGGGATCCACTATTTGCCCCTTGGAGAAACCTATATGCAGTGACAGCTACATGTTAGGTTCTCCAACATGACAAGTAGCAGCTCTATGGCGCCATCTGAGGTCAGGAAAACAATACTGCACCCACAGTTTCAGCCCTCTCTCCTCCTGGATATAATCATCACATAATACTAGAACCCTGAGGCACACAAGATTGATAAGCAGTACACTCATGGTAAACAAAGCAAGTGCTTCATAAAATGTGCAGTTAGTGTAAAGAAATTCACTGCCATGAGATGCAGTGATTGGAAATCTGACCAGATGGCTTTAAAAGAGGATAAGACAAATTCATGGAGGTTGTTGTTGCTGTTCAGTCGCACAGTCGAGTCCGACTCTTTGCGACCCCATGGACCAGATCACGCCAGGCCTTCCTGTCTTCCACTGTCCTCTGAAGTTGGCTCAATTTCATGTTCGTTGCATCTATGACACTGTCTAACCATCTCATCCTTTGCCGTCCCCGTCTTCTTTGACCTTCAATCTTTCCCAGCATCAGGGTCTTCTCCAGTGAGTGCTCCCTTCTCATTTGGTGGCCAAAGTATTTGAGCTTCAGTTTCATTATCTGGCCTTCCAGGGAACAGTCAGAGTTGATTTCTTTTAGGATTGACTGATCTGATCTTGCAGTCCAAAGACATTAATAGCTGTCAGCAATGGTGGTAAAATGGAATCACCTTGTTCAAAGGCACTGTACCCTTGAACACCAAGTTGCTCCAGAGGCAATAACAGTGGAAGGCCTTACTAACACATCTTCTGGGAATATTTATTTCCCAATAGAGGGATGCAGGGCACTAAAATAGGTAAATTATTTGTCTAATCCAGCAGAGTTCTCCTTGTGTGTTAAACATGTGAGATTGATTTCAATTAAAAGGAAAAAAAACTTTCGCAGCCATGTTTTTATGACATAAATCTACAAGAAATAAACAATAGACATTTGCCACAACCTTACCAATATGGGTGTGGGGGGTGGCATAAGAAAAGAATAAAAGCTTAACCTGAGAATTCTCATCTGTACTCGTGGGATTTCCATCTGTAGAAGCATCAGGTACATTTTCATCATTTTCAGTGACAAATGAAAGGCCACATGCTGGAAGAGATCCCCTTTTGAGAGTAGATGGTGGGAAATGTCTATATAAAACAAAAGCAAATCAAAAATTAACTCTAGAAATTAAATAAAATATTTGCACATACTATAAATCTCATAATTTTTGCCATAGTGCTGCTGTACTCCTTTCATACTGTAAAAATACAACAAAAATGAACACTAGAAGTTCTGACATTTCCAAAAATTAATGGAATCTGCTTCAGAAATAATGCTATGTTTTGCTTCAAAGGGATTCCAGTTCAAAGGGACTCCATTGTACTCTGATGAGATGCCAGCAGTGTTCTCTCTAAACTGAGTTAGTGTGAGTTAGCCCGCAGGTGTTTAGCCTCTGGCTCACACATTTTTGTCTCAGCTCAGGAAGGATGGCTCCAGAGCAAACTGATTTATGCAATAGCCAGTTTGCTCACTCACAACTTTAATGCCAGTAGCTCACAATGTTGAATTTTTGCTCACAAGACTCCACAGCTTAGAGGGAGGATTAGATGCCAGTCAATACAGTTAGATCTAAACCCTCCCCTTTATGTGTGTTATACGTCTCCCTTGTACCTAGCCTGACCGGATGAGTGATCAGCCTGATAACTCGGAGGGGGAGGAACATCCAGCTGCAATAGATCCCATCAATCTTCAGGGAGATGCACGCTCTTGACCAAACACCATCTGTAACCAATTTGCCCTCTCCTCCAGCTGCAAGCAAGTTACCGGCATCAGACGCAGAGGAGAGGGAGGAGGTCCGGCCCAGTGTTTCTCCAACACCACTTGAGCGCAGACCTCAGAGCCCATCCCAGTGAGCGTTTCATGGATTACAGATACCTGTTGCCAGATAAGTACTTGCAGGGATGCGTGACACAATTAGCAGGAGCTAACCAGCCCATGGAGAGTCAGCTATAAATCCAGGAAGGGGGAAGCTGCTCATTTTGGACGCAATGTGCACCACAGCTGCATCACCACCCACCTTGTCTCCTGACTTGCTGACCAGAACCTCTGTTGCTCTGAACCTGGAGCCACCTGACCTCTGGACCCCCAACTCTTGAACTGACTGACGACTCCCCTTTCTGGACACCTGACCCTTGGACTGCCTCTTGATAACTCTCCTGCTTGAACCTGTACTGTGAGTGCTTACTTGGTATCTTCTGCCTGGTTGTCCTGTGGAACTTCTGCCTGCTCCCACACCAGACCCATCGGGGCCAGTACACTGTGAGTAGAAGGACACCTCTGCTCATGGAAAAAGGAATGGTGATTTCTACTGATTCCTCCTTGTCAGTACATGTCTCCATTTAACATTCCATGCCATTTCTAAGAGTCCTGGGTTTTGGGTTAGTGCAAATTACCACAACAGGAAGGAGGAAGCAGGAAAGATCTCATTTAAATATACATCCTTCAGTATGTTTATAAGGCATGAGTTACAGGCAACTCCATCTCATATATAATGACCAAAATCCAATGCACAGTAAAGGGTACATGCACGCTAAATGACCTACTTACGTATCTCTTGGTATAGGTACTGGAGAAAGTTTGAAGTTCAGAAAAGGGCTAGCAATCTCAATAAATTGGTCCAGCTTTTTAAACAAAGGTTCTGAAAAAGGAATGAACACGAAGAATTCCTACTTGCAATTCAAAATAAAATAAGCATCTTTCAAATAAAATTGTTTCCTATGAACATACAAAATAAAACGGCCCCAGTCTAAGCAATAAGCTCAATGGAGGTATATAATCTTAAGGTGTCTGGTTTCAGGAGGTTAGAATGTTTTTCTAACCTGTCCAATGTATTTTCCATGGCTAACAGGGCTGTCTCAACTTTTAACACTACAGATTTAAGTTTAATAAAACTCCTTCATATGTTAATCACAAACCATGGCTCAGGAGTTTAATTATTCCTGCATTTACAACAAATCATAGTTTCGTAATTTGCAAACTATGGTTAGATTTGGAGGAGAACAAGCCATTTAGCCAAAGAAGAAGAAGAGAAGAGACAAGAAGAGATTGGATTTATACCCCACCCTTGGAGTCTCAGAGCAGCTTACAAATTCCTTTCCCTTCCCCTCCCCACAACAGACACCCTGTGAGGTAGGTGGGGCTGAGAGAGCTCTTTCGAGAAATGCTCTTTCAAGAACAGCTCTGACAGAACTATGGCTTGCTCAAGGTCATTCAGCAGCTGCATGTGAAGGAGTGGGGAATCAAACCTGGTTCTGCCAGATTAGAGTCCTCATACTTAACCACTACACCAAAACAAAGTGGAAGTGATTGTGTGAGAGATGCTTTTGGGAGAGAACATGCACGAAGCCAGGCATCTGCAAGATTTGCTCCCCTAATGACACATGAATGCAGTCATGTTCAAGTGAGGAAGTTTTTAAAAATTCACAATTTGTCAAAGGGGAACAGGTATCTCTAACAAAAAAGAGACCAGTTGTGTATGCAGATCTCTCTTTATGGATTTCTGGACTGTAGTTATACACTGCAATAAGTATTATAGGAATAGTTCACATTGAAGCATATTCATATACTTGTTAGGTGGAAACATTTTGCAAGTATTTGTGTAATATCCACTATATGTCCAATACAGATTCTTCAAAAAGATGTGCAAATTACTGTAGGTAAAAGTCTTTTATGCTCCAAGGATGTCCTGTGTGTTTCGTATTCTGGGAAAGGCCAGAAGAGTAAAGCACTCAACGAGCATCAGAGAATAGTATCTACCCAATTACTAGCATTTTTGTTACTGTCCATGAGGGTATCTTGGCAAAGATACTGGAGTAGGTTGCCATTTCCTTCTCAAATGGGCCTTAGAAAGCATTACTAACAACAAAGCTAGTGGAGGTGATGGTATCCCAGCTGAGCTATTCAAAGTCTTAAAAGATGATGCTGTTAAAGTGCTGCACTCAATTTGCCAGCAAATTTGGAAAATGCAACAGTGGCCACAGGATTGGAAAAGGTCAGTATACATTCCAATCCCAAAGAAGGGCAATGCCAACAAATGTTCAAACTATCGCACAATTGCACTCATTTCACATGCTAGCAAGGTCATGTTAAAAATCCTACAAGCTAGGCTTCAGCAGTCAAGCTGGGTTTCGAAGAGGTAGAGGAA
>NW_015175987.1:116662-121080 GCF_001447785.1 Gekko japonicus | reverse complement strand
AAGCTCAAATACTTTGGCCACCAAATGAGATGGGAGCACTCACCGGAGAAGACCCTGATGCTCAGAAAGATTGAAGGTCAAAGAAGAAGGGGTAGGCAAAGGATGAGATGGTTAGACAATATTATCGAGGCAACGAACATGAAATTGAGCAAACTCCGGAGCACGATGGAAGACAGGAGGGCCTGGAGTGATGTGGTCCATGGGGTCACGAAGAGTCAGACTCGACTGTGCGACTGAACAACAGCAACAACAATCACTAGCATTGGTCTCACTGATACAATATAGTAAAGTGTATTCTTAATTTTCATATAGAAGAATTTTAATCCTGAAAACAGAATCCTTGTTTAAATAAATGGAGCCAAATATAAATATGACATTTTGGCTCACAGATAATTAAAAATACAACACAAAGCCTGGAAAAGAAAAACCTTGGGGCTCATCTGTCACAATAGTTCCCTTTTTCTGGCGGATAAGCTTCCAACGAGGTGCAGGCAGTGGTTTCAGTGGTGCTACCAGAGGACATGCCCTTGTTCTGGTTATCAGTGCCGGATGGCTGTATATATGTGAGAGACCATACTGACGTAACTTCTCAGAAGAATCAGCCTGCGAAACACAAAGGAGTACAATACTCAAAAGAGGCTATGTTATAGTGCGAAATACCAAAACAAGAAACAGACAAATTCTGGAACAATTTAAAGATTATTTTTCACATCAAGAGGTGAATTATAGGTTCAGCAACTGGAAGAGATACTTGATCAGTGATGCTGTGTCCATGCTAATAAGAAGCCTCTAAGTGAACAATTGGAGTAATCCTGTTTCTCTAGCTTTGGCAAGTTAGCATACCAAGTAGGTGTCTATTGGGGTGCCTACTGGAGCAACTGAGCAGTCTTACAAAGGCTGGATACCGTATTCCCAGGTTCAGAATGCAGTCAATTTTTAGTTCTTCCAAATATGGCCAGAAAAGATAGCTGGCCAACAGATTAATTATAGCATGGTCTACCTTTGAATTATCCCTTATTATGTCCCTTATTATGATCCATATCCTGAAATTTAGCAAGATCCCACACTGTCTGTAGTAATTCATGGAGATCAGGCTACTAGTCAAGATGGAGGTCTACTCCCTCCAGGAGTATGCCTCTTTTTATCAGTTGCTGGGGAGCCTGGCGTGATGTGGTCCATGGGGTTGCAAAGAGTCAGGCTCGACTGTACGACTGAACAATGGGTGGGAGGATGCTGTTGCAGTCATCCTGCTTTGTGGGCTCCCTAAAGGCGGCTGGTTGCCTGCAGGGTGAACAGAATGCTGGACTCGATGGGCCTTTGGTCCGATTCAGCAGCACTCTTCCTGTATTCTTATCTGTTCCTCAACAGAAATACCATAGGTGATGGGTTTCCAGGTACCCATAGGTTGCTGCACAATACTTACGGAAGGAATTTTATGAGATAACAACTTTCATCTTTAAAGGTCAACATTGGAGGGGGGCATCTGAACTAGACACAGGGAGAAAAGTTATCTACAAAGAAGACCTTTGGTAAATGTATGTATCTTTCTGTGAACTGGTATATTTATAAATTGTTTTAATCCTGTTATTAAGAAGCCAATATCGTCTCGTATCTGGAGTGCCACACAACAAAGCTGGAGGTCCAGGTCCAACCTCCTTCCTCAGCTATAAAACTCACTGAGTGACCTCAGGCTCATCTCTCTTTCTCAGCCACACCTACTTGAGAGGGTAAACTGGGGGCGGGGATGATGTATACTATTCCTGAGCTTTTTAGATAAAGAGAAGGAAAGATGTTACAGTTCATATTCAGAAGACAATATATATATTTATATACAAATAGCCTTACCATTTTCCCTAATTCAAAGATCTTTCTTTCAGATATATAAAGAGGCGCATAGCAAGCATACAGCACCAACTGTGGCTGCAGTGGAGCTGCAGAACCTATTAAAAAGAACCCATTAAACCTATTAAAATGTAAGAAAAATGATATTAATACTGAAGTACATAATTAAGCATTCCTGGTTAAGAGTTATGATTCTATAAAGGCAAAGACAAGAAATAGAGGCAGAATAATCCCTTTCTCCAGTTTAGTTACAAGTAATCCATTCTGAAACAACCATTGGCAATCACACAGAATACGTGGTTTCATAGTCCCAGTCATGAAGAGTTAGGGCTTTATTCATAAACTGCACACTCTTTTTAAACCTTAAGATCACGTAGGTTATGTAGAGTTAAAAAATTCACAGTGCAATCATAAGTGGTCTACTCAGACTCCTACTGAAGCTTACTTATTTTCCCAGAAAAGCATACTTAGGAGCGATTGTACTGTTAATGCATTAAAAACTCTGTTAAAGATTAGCTACAATCCTTATAAAGATTTAATTTAATGTCTATTATTTAATTTTTTAAGCTCCCATTTGCTTTAAAATATTTTCCGTGAATGACATATAAGTGAGAATTCTTCAGTATTAAAAACATGAAGTTACATTAACTTCATCTGCTGTCTCTGATGTGACTAAATCTGCCTAGCAAGTAGAAGGGAAAGTGGCAGGGAGGATTGCCACACTAAAACAGAAAGTAGAGAGCCTGGCCCTTGATCCTTCTTCCCACTAATAAGGAGATGTTCCTGTTGTGGTAGATTCATGACAGCAGAGCAGGCAGAAGAATGTTAGGAAAACTGAGTACTTTAGGAATCTCCAGTCTTTTCTGTCTGCAGGGAGACAGAAGCAACAGACTTCAGAATTCCAAAAAGGCAGAGCGAACTTCCTAGTAGCCACTTAATCGTAGCCTTAATGTGAACAAATCCAGTCAACATTATATCCAGATTTGCAGGGTGTCTGAACAGGGTGCTTACCTTCATCCAAAGGAAACATGGGAATTTGGGTTTCATCCTATGTGGATTCATTCAGTTGAATAAAAGGCTGGAATTCTTAATTAGCAGTGTATATTTTCAAAAGGGGGAAAGAGATGAGGCATACAACATTAAGGTTGAATACTACTATATGCTTAGGAAAATATATGATTTACCATCAAAAAACATCTGAAGAGAACTAGGAAAATCAGTAGACATCAATCTTGCAGAATGAATCCCTGGCTTCACTTTTTCCCCATCCTTGCTTTTCTTCTTTCCAACTTCTTTTTGTTCTGACTTCTCTGCTGAAGAAAAGCAATGCATACATCAATATCATCATACTTAGTCACACAATATTTAGTAGTCTTTTTCTCAGACAATGGCCACTGACATCATACACTGATGTACTGAGAATCATAGACTGATTCATTCAAAATTTATGTCCCTAACTCTGATAGTCAAGGCACCATACACCATAGATACCCAACAGCTTATCACTCGTGAATCCTACACAAATATACATTCAGGTTTCTTTTATCATCACGGGCAACCACAGACATCACTGAAGACATCAATGCAGATTACTGAATTAGAATTACTAACCTCAAGCTCTCCAGACTACAGAGATCACTTATCCTGGAGAAAAGGCAGACACTAGCAGTTTGAAAGCAAGAAATTGCAAGTAGATAAATAGGTACCACTTCGGTGGGAAGGTAACAGCGTTCCGTGCGCCTTGGTGTTTAGTCATGCCAGCCACATGACCACGGGAACATCTTCGGACAGCGCTGGCTCTTCGACTTTGAAACAGAGATGAGCACCGCACCCTAGAGTCGGATTCGACTGGCTTTCGAGCAAGGGAACCTTTACCTTTTTTACACCATATATACCCAACAGCTTATCACTCATGAATCCTACACAAATATACGTTCAGGTTTCTTTTATCATCACTGGCAACCACAGACATCACTGAAGACATCAATGCAGATTACTGAATTAGGATTACTAACCTCAAGGCAGAACTTGGAGATCTCCCACAATTGCAACAGATCTCCAGACTACAGAGATCAGTTATCCTGGAGAAAAGGCAGACACTATGGGATATGACAGAGCCTAGGAGAAATGCAACTTCTAGTGTGACTTTATACATCAACTGAGCTCCCTCCCCTCCCCTTCCCGCAATCCACTTTCCCCAGAAACCACCCCTAAATCTCCAGGAAATTTCCAAGCCAGAGATGGAAACACTGCACTGACTCTCAACAGACTGGCATGTTATGACGGAAGCTCTACTGGCTGGAAAAGGGAGAGAAGGTTTAGCATTATATCCATCCAGGGGTCATTTCATAGAAAAAGAGCTGCAGGAGCTCATTAGCATACCTAATGAGCTATTAGCATAATAGCTCATTAGCATATGCTGTGCCCCCTGACATCACCGGAAGTGATGTCAGAAGGGGAAGCAAAAGGGGGGAGGCATCTTCAAAAGACTCCCCTTCCCTTCCCCAGGTGGCCTGCAGTGGGGGGGAGCGAAGTTTAAACCCCTTCTCACTAGAGTTGGGCTGCGGAAGGGGGAA
>NW_015175987.1:87359-116537 GCF_001447785.1 Gekko japonicus | reverse complement strand
CTTTTCTCAGCCACCCCTACTTGAGAGGGTAAACTGGGGGGGGGGGAGAGACTGATGTCTACTATTCCTGAGCTTTTTAGATAAAGAGAAGGAAAGATGTTACAGTTCATATTCAGAAGACAATATATATATTTATATACAAATAGCCTTACCATTTTCCCTAATTCAAAGATCTTTCTTTCAGATATATAAAGAGGCGCATAGCAAGCATACAGCACCATCTGTGGCTGCAGTGGAGCTGCAGAACCTATTAAAAAGAACCCATTAAACCTATTAAAAAGTAAGAAAAATGATATTAATACTGAAGTACATAATTAAGCATTCCTGGTTAAGAGTTATGATTCTATAAAGGCAAAGACAAGAAATAGAGGCAGAATAATCCCTTTCTCCAGTTTAGTTACAAGTAATCCATTCTGAAACAACCATTGGCAATCACACAGAATACGTGGTTTCATAGTCCCAGTCATGAAGAGTTAGGGCTTTATTCATAAACTGCACACTCTTTTTAAACCTTAAGATCACGTAGGTTATGTAGAGTTAAAAAATTCACAGTGCAATCATAAGTGGTCTACTCAGACTCCTACTGAAGCTTACTTATTTTCCCAGAAAAGCATACTTAGGAGCGATTGTACTGTTAATGCATTAAAAACTCTGTTAAAGATTAGCTACAATCCTTATATACAAAGATTTCATTTAATGTGTATTATTTAATTTTTAAGCTCCCATTTGCTTTAAAATATTTTAAAATGTGAATGACATATAAGTGAGAATTCTTCAGTATTAAAAACATGAAGTTACATTAACTTCATCTGCTGTTTCTGATGTGACTAAATGTTCCTAGCAAGTAGAAGGGAAAGTGGCAGGGAGGATTGCCACACTAAAACAGAAAGTAGAGAGCCCGGCCCTTGATCCTTCTTCCCACTAGTAAGGAGATGTTCCTGTTGTGGTACATTCATGACAGCAGAGCAGGCAGAAGAATGTTAGGAAAACTGAGTACTTTAGGAATCTCCAGTCTTTTCTGTCTGCAGGGAGACAGAAGCAACAGACTTCAGAATTCCAAAAAGGCAGAGCGAACTTCCTAGTAGTCACTTAATCGTAGCAGGGTGTCTGAACAGGGTGCTTACCTTCATCCAAAGGAAACATGGGAATTTGGGTTTCATCCTATGTGGATTCATTCAGTTGAATAAAAGGCTGGAATTCTTAATTAGCAGTGTATATTTTCAAAAGGGGGAAAGAGATAAGGCATACAACATTAAGGTTGAATACTACTATATGCTTAGGAAAATATATGATTTACCATCAAAAAACATCTGAAGAGAACTAGGAAAATCAGTAGACATCAATCGTGCAGAATGAATCCCTGGCTTCACTTTTTCCCCATCCTTGCTTTTCTTCTTTCCAACTTCTTTTTGTTCTGACTTCTCTGCTGAAGAAAAGCAATGCATACATCAATATCATCATACTTAGTCACACAATATTTAGTAGTCTTTTTCTCAGACAATGGCCACTGACATCATACACTGATGTACTGAGAATCATAGATTGATTCATTCAAAATTTATGTCCCTAACTCTGATAGAGTCAGAGGTTTAAAGGCACCATACGGTGGCTCAAGTGGTTAAGACGCTGAAATGCAGGCTGTGGAAGGTTGGTAGTTCAGCAGTTCGAGACCCGGGTGCCGCATGACGGAGTGAGTTCCCTAGTTCCAGCTCCTGCCAACCTAGCAGTTCGAAAGCAAGAAATTGCAAGTAGTTATAAATAGGTACCACTTCGGTGGGAAGGTAACAGCGTTCCGTGCGCCTTGGTGTTTAGTCATGCCAGCCACATGACCACGGGAACATCTTCGGACAGCGCTGGCTCTTCGACTTTGAAACAGAGATGAGCACCGCACCCTAGAGTCGGATTCGACTGGCTTTCGAGCAAGGGAACCTTTACCTTTTTTACACCATATATACCCAACAGCTTATCACTCATGAATCCTACACAAATATACGTTCAGGTTTCTTTTATCATCACTGGCAACCACAGACATCACTGAAGACATCAATGCAGATTACTGAATTAGGATTACTAACCTCAAGGCAGAACTTGGAGATCTCCCACAATTGCAACAGATCTCCAGACTACAGAGATCAGTTATCCTGGAGAAAAGGCAGACACTATGGGATATGACAGAGCCTAGGAGAAATGCAACTTCTAGTGTGACTTTATACATCAACTGAGCTCCCTCCCCTCCCCTTCCCGCAATCCACTTTCCCCAGAAACCACCCCTAAATCTCCAGGAAATTTCCAGGCCAGAGATGGAAACACTGCACTGACTCTCAACAGACTGGCATGTTATGACGGAAGCTCTACTGGCTGGAAAAGGGAGAGAAGGTTTAGCATTATATCCATCCAGGGGTCATTTCATAGAAAAAGAGCTGCAGGAGCTCATTAGCATACCTAATGAGCTATTAGCATAATAGCTCATTAGCAAATGCTGCGCCCCCTGACATCACCGGAAGTGATGTCAGAAGGGGAAGCAAAAAGGGGGGGAGGCATCTTCAAAAGTCTCCCCTTCCCTTCCCCAGCTGCGGCACGACTCCAGAGAGAAGGGGTGTAAACTACATTCTAAACCTGCTGAAATCAATGTGTTTAGGCTGGAGTAATTCTGCATAAGATTGCACTGCAAATAAACTAGTTCTGACCACTAAGTGGAGGTCCTTAGTTCTCAAAGGAATTCAGGATTACCATCACTGCAAATTTTTGGCACACAAGGCCAATGCACTGAAATATCATGTTGAAATAAATACCAATAACTATACATTTATTCTGTGCTTGTATAATCAGTTTATGAGTGTTTGAAACAGATTACATTTGACATAACTTGATATATTTCTTTTATTAGCCTAGGCACAAAGATAACCATGAAACCCCACCTTTTAAAGAGAGAGAGAGAGAGAAGCATCTAGGATCACTTCTATGCTCCAGCGACTGAAAATATCCAAAGGAAATCACAGCTTTGCGTATCTCATGTTCTTTCACATATGATAAATCCATTTTGCTATTCTGGTATACCGTTTGTCGAATTATTCTATTGAACTCGAATATTTACACACACCACAGCAACCAAATATGCACTTCAACAGCAACAAAAGACTTCTTTTGTATGAGATTTCTCATGTATGGTGGTGGAAAGTGCTCTACAGTTGCAGCTGACATGGTAACACCATGAATTTTTAAAAGCTTGAGACATTCAGAGGTGGTTTGCCATTGCCTGCCTCTGAGTAGCAAGCGACCCTGGGTCTTCCTTGGTTATCACCCATCTAAATACTAACTAGGGCTCACTGTGCTTAGCTTCTGGGATCTAGCAAGATTGGGCTAGCCTGAGCCATGCACATCAGGACTTCTCATGTACACTTATCATAATTTGATCATCAAGAAACCTACCTCTAGGAACACCTTCCCTGGTCAACAGTTTGTCAAAAGTAATCCCATTCAATGAACTGTTGTAGCATGCCAAAGAAATGATTAAAAACAGCTCAATGGGCATGGAATGAGAAACCACGTCCATGCTGCCTATTTTCACCACTAGCCAAATAATAATAGAAATATTTTAAAAGGAACAATCTAAGGCATTAGCTCAGGAGAAAAGGGAGTCACATTTGCTTAAAAAAATAAACTGTGCATCTTAAAGCTCTAATTATAATAACACAATAACAAAGGTATAGTAAGACTTGGGGGGTGGTCTGGCTAATGTTCTGAAAACAGAAGATTTGGTCTCAGGGTAGACTACAGTTATCTCCTCAGTACAGAAAAAAAGTTTCACTACCCGCCTCATCTAAAGAATAGGGGTGAGCATTAAAAAGGGGGGAGGCGATCCCACTCCTTAGGACGTTTGAGATAAGCAACTCCTACACACACGGAGAATCCAGAGTAAAACATTATTCCTACCAGCCTTCTTCGTTTCTCTAATATCATTCCCTCCTACACTAATTTCCCCACAAGCTGTGACGTGGCTCGCTCTTGTTGGTTTGGAAGCGAGTCTTCTTCTACCAAGAGTTGACGAGTTGAAAGCTAGTTTGAAGTCCACAAAGAAACCATCTGCCTTTAAAAAAAAATGCGCTTAGAGAGGGAGTCAAGCAAGCTGTCCGTCCCTTCGCTAAAGAGGAACATGGAGAAAAAAACGGAAGGCAGTTCTCGTTTTTGTACTGTACTCGTTTTGTACCCCTCCCCTAGAGAGTAAAAAAGGGAAAATCTCACCTCATGCTAATGTCAGGCTGAAAGTTGCAGAGTGATGCCGTAGGACACCCCCCCCAATACATACTCACAAAGTGAGGAAAGCATCACCTCGTTCATCCTGCCACACAGAAAAAGGGAACCTCGCCTGCCTTCGGAACAACAATGCCCAGACAGACCGTGAACAGCCTGCACTCAGTAATGCAGTCAGGGATAAGCACCCCCACCCCCACTCTTGGTAGAAGAGGCGGGCAGCAACCCCGGCCATATTTCAAGGAAAGGAAGTGAAAAGAAGAAGCAACACACAGCCTAGAACTCCATTTGGAGAGTCTCTGGGAACCACCTCCGCAAGGAGAAGAGACGGGCAGAAAGAACTGGGGGGGATAGGGTAAGGGCGCCAGGGCAGTTCCGCAGGTAAGCAGGGGCACGATCTCTCCATTCTATTCTATGGAGCCATATATAGAATGGAGAGATTGTGCCAGCTGCGGCGCGACTCCAGAGAGATAAGGGGTTTAAACTTTGCTCCCTCCCCAGCCCGCCTTGGAAGGCTGGCTGCGGAAGGGGAGGCTTTTGAAGATGCCCCCCCTTTTTGATTCCCCAGCCATCCTGCCAAGGCGGGCTGGGGGGGGGAGCAAAGAGAGAAAGAGTTTAAAGTTTAAACCCCTTCTCTCTTTAGAGTCGCGCCGCAGTGGCGGCACGATCTCGCCATTGTATTCTATGGGGCCATAAAATACAATGGAGAGATCGCGCTGCTGCTGCTGCGGTGTGACTCTAGACAGAAGGAGCACGGGGGCGGGGAGCTGGGGGCAGGGCTTGCTGCCACCACCATTTGTCCCTGGTCCTGGGCTCCCAGAGCAGCACTCCAGCCCGCTCCGGCCCCAAACGACCCCTGTGTCCATCCATTGCTCTGTTTAGTGGGCTTATAGAAGAGAAAGACTCAACAAAGAAATATAATATAGTTCCTTATTTGCCGAAGTAAAACTTTCAAAGAAAAATCCACCTAATATGGAAAATGTTTTCATTACGCAATAGGGGACAATTTTAGAAAGACTAAGGATTTTCTTCTGCTTACACTAGGGCTGCCAGGACAAGTTTTCGTCTCACTGCTGCTTGATGGAGCAGCAGCCATAAAAATGGAGGCAGGGGATGCTGTGATATCATTTGAAGATTGGTTCCTTGAAGTGACATCTTAGTAATATTAATGCTCTAGGAATTTCCCTAATCTCTACGGTAAAAAGAAAGAAGCGACAGCACACAATGCTGGTTCCCCTCAGTCTCCATCCCCACCCCCCACATTGCTGGGGATGCCAGTCAAGAGCTGGCAAATCTAGCTCACACGCAGTGCACAGTTATGTATGTTTCAGTCCCACACATGCTAATGTTGCATTAAAATAAATAACCTTAAGTGCACCTATTCAGTGCTGGATCTTAGTCCCAGTAAATAGATGTGCATCCCTAAAATCCGTTGACTTCAACAAGATGTAAATACACCAGTTTGCAGCATTAGACTAAATCCATAGAGTATCTCTGACTGGCAATTCCCTTAAGAAGTATTTCATGTAATTACTTGCCTACAGAAAAAGTGACAGAAAAATAAATATACCATCTCTTAACATGAACCAGTCTGTTAAATATAGACTATCTTAAAGCTGCTGTATAGTCTGCGTACCTTTGCCGGTTTTCTCAGGTCTTTCTGTTTTCTCTGGCTTTTCTGTCTGCTTTATGGGAGTTGGGGTGTCATTTTTAATTTCAGAACCTTTTTTTGTATCTGCAATTGATAGTTTGGGTTCAGCAAGTGACTCTTCTGGCAGCTTAAATTCTGGAACTATATCTCTTATGAATTCCCAGACTTTATCCAAATATCCAGACCTTTAAAAACACACATCAGCATTATTGATTTTTAAATATAATCATTTCCTGTTGTTCAGTTACTATAAATGCACTATGCAACTCATAATTTAATTCATTGGTCTACAGGAGCCAAACAGAAATGTCCATATTACATTTTGCTACTGTTTAAACGATGTAGTTATCACCAGAACAACTCTACACACAGTAGTATTTCACTCCCCTGATGGCAATTCTTTCTTGTTCTTTTAGAAGAAAGGTAAGCACACAAGCTCACTCATTCTTCCAGAGTATTGAGAAAGGAGATAGTAAAATAAAGAAAAGAATACAACTTATCAAGTAAAATTAAGATCAATCAATCAATTTATTATAGTCATAAACCGGAATAGTAAAATAAAGAAAAGAATACAACTTATTAAGTTGTACAGTAAACCCTTTTACAAATAAATAAAAAGTAAATAAGCTGAATCAAGCCAGTTCAAATACTATCATTAACAAGAGAAAAACATAGTTTTTTTTTCCATATACATTTTACACGAAAAACATTTGCCACTAGATGGACCCAACAAATCAAAATTATATGCATGACAACAATTGCTAATATGTAGCTAAAGGAACCATAAAGAGCATCAACTGTGATACCTTCACAGCTGGGGTGGAGCTGGCAGACAGGAATATAATAAAAAGTCTTAGACAATGAACCCAAGTTTCTAATTTCCACATACACAAAGGAGTGGATTTCACATAATTGATTTTGATTGCTTTAAGGGCCTGCCTCACAATAAAGATCTATCCCCACTCCATACCAGTTGTCCCAAATACAGGGAAACCAAAAGAGAGGACCTCTTTACAAAAGTAAGACTTACCTGAGAGGAATAATTTCTGGTATCCACCCAGTAAGCGCATGCAGAACTGTGAATTCTCCCAGTTCTCTTTTTCTGACTTCATTTATACTACAATAAAAATATATATATACCTATAAAACACAAATTCTTTTCAAAACTTAAGCTCTGTATAATCTGCATTAACTCTATGGTGCTCTTCCCAGTTTCCTATATAATTTTCATTTTCCAGACATTTAACTTGCAAGAAAAGATCAATACCCAGAAATGTATTTATAGCATAGTGACCACTCCTTAACAGGCTACAGAGCTTCCTTCCGAGCATCCTACAAACAAAAGACCCCAGCAGCTGCATTCATATCCATTCAGGTTTCCAGTAGCCTAAACTAGAGATCAGAGATGAATGAAAATATTTCTGACATTTTTCTCCTGGCAGTATGATTTACTGTAAGTTAATTATGACAAAGCAGCAATGTCTGTTGTAAAAAAAAAGCCCCAACAACATAGGGTCTTGAGGCACTACTATAATCATTGACGTGTAATATTTCACAGATATGGAACAAATTTTTACTCTGCAATAAGTCATTCACATCATAGGATTCACTTATATAATTTACATTCCCAATTTTTCATGACATTACATTCCCAGCCAGCATGCCCTCAGTGCAATTCTGCAACTTAGTATCTATCGGCATTAATCTTGTTAACCCTTTGTTGACTTTGCACAATTTTTCTCAGAATAGTAGCTTCAAAAGTATATAATATTTTGTTAGGTAAATGAAATATCAAAAAAGATAAAGCAAAAACTTATGGAAATACTGGTCAACGAAGAATGACCAAACGTGGAAAATCACCAACACCTGGTGCTATGACTGCTGTGTTAGCTCTTCTACCCTGAACAAATATAAAAATCCACATAACGGTGGATACTCGTAATATAGCCACGGCCTACTTCACATGTGGACAGCCAAACCTGTGCAATGGAGCCAACCACGGCTGTAATTTAGTGTTCTGATAATGCAGAAGCCTCGGATTGGCAGAAAAACCATAAATTGTCTAAAACAATGACGACAACAAAACCCCAACAAAAAAACAAAACACCTGAGGGGTGTAACACTCTTCCCACCAAAACCTTACCCACAACATCAGTCTGTGCACAGATATTAATAAAAGAGAAGCCTCGTATTGGCAGAAAAACCATAAATTGTCTAAAACAATGACGACAACAAAACCCCAACAAAAAAACAAAACACCTGAGGGGTGTAACACTCTTCCCACCAAAACCTTACCCACAACATCAGTCTGTGCACAGATATTAATAAAAAAACAAGTGAAAGGCTTTGGGTGATATTTTAGATTGCTGTGGTGTGCAAAAACTGGCAATGGTTAGAATGAGGATGTGGAGGCAGCAACCAGCAGGATGAGGGGGTGAGGTGAATGGGATCCAGCCAAGAGGCAGAGGGAGAACCAGAGACAGCAGAGAGGAAAAATGGGATTTCTCATCCTGCATCCCCTTCTTATAAACAATTATTTTTCCAGTTTATTAGTATTTTCTTGCTTTGGTGGTCATGGGTTTTGATAAAAAAAATATCTAGTGCAGCAGCATCTCTGAACAAATCAGAGTTGTTGGTGCTTTAATAGAAACAGGCATGGTCTTGTACCATGGCAGAGGATCTTCTTGTGTTTGCTGTATCATAGGGTTGAAAAAACACCCATTACCAGGTCATTAATTCACTGCAAACAAAGAAGCGCCCACCCAGCGTACTGGTTCTTTTTGCTTATTGCTCTTTTTTCATCTAAGAAATGACAGACAAGTGGCTCAGGAAGCGTACTCTGTGCTTGCTAGTTTAATGATGGCTTTGGATAATATCAGTGGCCAAAGTTCAATTTCACAGGTTGTAGCTGGAAGCAACATGTAATTGTCTTCAGTGAAAGGTATACTGTCATCCACAATGATTTTTCGCCAGCTTCCCTATAGAAAAGAGAAAAAGGAAATGGAATAGTATGGGGTAGAAATTAAACAATGAGTTGGCATTCAAAAAAATCTGTGTGGCATTCTGAAGTATTACAGATAAGTTTAAAAAGGAGCACAAACTTGAAAGTCCAGTAGATTCTGCCCATACAGTATATACCAATATTCCTAATATTTTTTTGGAAATGGTGTGCAGAATATTGATAAGCTGTTCCTCAACTGCCAGATATCTACATGGTTTTCATGAAGTTGGTAATATATTTCAGAACTGACTTGATGGAACATTCTCATGTCATAAAAAGCATAACGAGGGATGCTGTTCTCACTGATCATTACTACAGTCTTGCAGTGGTAAATCACATAGGTTGGGTGCGCAGTGGTAAATCACATAGGTTGGTGAGTGGAATCCACTGGTCACTGGAGTGGGCCATTGTTTTATTGAATGGTAACATTTGTGATGGGAGACAGAGGGCTGTGCCGGCAGTATGTGGTGCAAAGGCTACAAAGCAGCCTTTAGAAAGCGCCCTAGAGCACTCTGCGACAACTGACAATAGCGCTGCACTGTTCTCATGCTGGGCCCTTCTTCCGCAGGCACTGCTGTTATGACAGCTAAATCATGCAGCCAAAGCTGGTTATACCAAACAGCTGAGTGACCTCCTCCCCACCCATCACCACTCAGTGGCAGTGCAAAGTGGTATAATCCACTCCCCACCTTCTGTGCATGGTACTACTTCGTTCCTGTTAAGTGGGCTCTGCTTCCCTCATCAAATACCACCCTGAGGGGAAAAAAGGATTTTTAGAAAATTCTTCAATCATGTATGTGAATAGAGCTGAACATGTGCTGCATGATTATGAAGGCTGAGGGTTATTTTGCATGTTGAACTTATGCAGAATACATCTGTAGTATGTACTCTGTAATGTGTGACGCACAGACAGAGTCATCTGCTACTGATCGCGTGAGAATGGAAGGTTTGTTTCACTTCCCGTGAGTCTCCCTTCTTGGTGGTCCTAGAGTGGGACAGTCTGAGCCTATGGGAAATAGCTCCTCCCTGGAGGCAGGCAGGGTCACTGGCAATTTTGATCCCCTTGGAGGAGCAGCTTCTCCCCAGGTCCCAGTCTGGATCCGAAGCAATCCACTTCTCCTGAATGAAACTCACAACAGAGAAGAATGACAAATGGGACAAAGCCATACACAACCAACAGCCAAAAAACCCTGAGAGAAGCGCCCCGCTGAGGGAAGTGGGAGAGACCTGGCCGAAATTTAGCAGGATACTTATAGGAGACCCACCGACTACATTTGGACCCCAGGGCCTGGCAGCATACTTTAAACAGGTCACAGACAAAACCGGGTGAACCGGCTCCACCCCTGGGAGAGAAGAGACTGCCCTACCCTAGGACCACCAAGAAGGGAGATTCATGGTAAGTGAAACAAACCTTCCATTCTCCAGTGGTCCAGGGTGGGACAGTTTGAACCCATGGGACATAAAAAACCAATATGGCAGGGGGGACAAAAAGAACCTTAGCTTGAAAGGGTATGCTGCAAAACCGTTCTACTGAAGTCTGCATCAACAGAAGCTGCCTTATCAATGTGGTAGTGCTTGGTGAAAGAATGCACTGACCTCCAGGTGGCTGCACGACAGACCACCTCTAGGAAGGGAAAAGCCTGGTAAGCTGTAGAAGCTGCCGTTCCCCTCAATGAATGGGCTGTTATGCCCAACGGGGGGGGGGCAGTCAAGACCCCAGCTTTGTATACTAGATGAATATAACCCCCTAACCCATCTGCTAAGGGTGGAAGTAGATAGTCCTTTCCCCACAGAGCCCTTTTTAAAGGACACAAACATGGAATCCGTCTTGTGAAAGGATTTAGTCCTGTCTAAGTAGAAACTCAGCACACTCTGAACACTGTCTTGTGAAAGGATTTAGTCCTAAGTAGAAACTCAGCACACTCTGAACATCTAAGCCATGCCATTCTCTTTCTTGAGGATTATAGGACAGAAGGAGGGGACTAATTCCTCCGATTTATGAAAGGTCGAATTGACCCTTGGGACAAAGGCTGGGTCAGTACATAGGACCACCCTAGCCGTTATGAAAAATGTAGAGTGCTTTATCTACAGAGAGGGCCTGAAGTTACGTGATGCCCACCAGGAAGATGGTCTTAAAGGTGAGCTCCTTAAGCTAGCAGGAGGGCTGAGAGCAAGCTTTCAATACCGTGTTGAGATTCTAGGAGGGAAACCAATGGGCACAAGGAGGGTTTAAGAGGTATGTTCCTCTAAGGAATCTCCTAACATGAGGGTGGTGAGAGGCAATCCGACCCTTCTTGGCTCCTCTAGCTGTGGAAATGGCAGCTACTTGTATTTTAAGAGTGCTTGTACTCAAACCCTTATACAGACCTGATTGGAGAAAGGCTAAGAGGTCACTCACTTCAATTCTATGGGGATCTAGCCCTTTGCCAGAATAACAGAATTGAACAACCTGCCAAGTACTGTTGTAGGCCCTATTGGTGGAACCCTTCCTAGAGGCTGATAAGGTATCTATAACCTTATCTGAGTAACCTATCTCCCTAAATTGAGACCGCTCAACCTCCAGGCTGTGAGTCTTAACATCTCAGGCTGAGGATGGATCAGGGGCCCTTGATGTAGAAAGTCCTTCCTGACTGAAAGGTGCCATGGTTGCTTGGAGGACAACTTCATCAGGTCCTGGAACCACAGACAACATGGCCAAAATGAGGCTATTAGAATTAATTCCACTCTTAGGTTTATGATCCTCTAGACCACCTTTTGAATTAATTGGGTGGGAGGGACAGTATACGGGAGTTGATGTGGCGACTTGTAGCTTAGAGCATCTACTCCTATGGCTTGAAGATATCTCTTCCTAGTCATGTATTTTGGAACCTGATGATTGATCTCTGATGTAAAGAGGTCCACCTTTACTGAACTGAATCTGCGGCAGACCTGAAGGAAGATCTCTCTGTTCAACATCCATTCTGAGTGATTCAGGGACTCCTAACTGAGCCAGTCCATCAGGGTGTTGGATGTTCCTGCCACGTGGACAGCTTTGAGAGACCATAAGTAGGTCTCCACCCAAAGCAAAATCTGGGTCACCTCAGCGTGAAGAGAGCTGGATCTTGTACTGCCCCGGCAACCGATGTAGGATTTGGCAGTCATGTTATGTGGACGACATCCTTCCCAACCAGCCACTCTTGGAAGGATAACAGGCCCCACCTGATCACCCTGAGTTCCAGGAAGCTGATACTTCAACTGCCGACTTCCTGGGACCAGAGCCCCTGAGCCATCCTGCCTTGGGAATGGGCTCCCCACCCCTTAAGGCTGGCATTCGTGGTAAGAAGTGTCCTGTTCGGTTCTCAGAGGGGTAACCCTTCTATGAGTCTTGGAGGATGCATCAACCATTGAAAATCCTGCAAGAAGTTATCTGGAAGCTTGATTCTCAAATCCTCTTGAGTGCTATTACTTTCTTGAAGGAGAGCCTCTGGAGAGGACAAGCATGAAATCTTGCCCATGGAATTAAGGTAACCAGCATCCCCAAAAGCCTCACCAAAAGCATGACCTCTGAGTGGGACTGTTAACTGATCTCCCACATCAGGGAAAGGATCTTCTCCCTTTTCTCCTGAGTCAGAAAGACTAGATCCTGAATGATATCTATGACGACCCCCGGGTGAAACACCCTCTGGGTGGGTAACAGACAGCTCTTCTCCCAATTTATAATAAAACTGTGGTCTTGGAGGCAAGATAGGGTCTTTTCCACATCTGCTTCCCCCTGTTGGAGAGATGGGAACTTGATAAGAAGGTCGTCAAGATATGGAAACACAGAGACACCCTGGGTTCGTAGGAGAGCTATGAGCATGACCAGCACCTTGGTGAACACTTTTGGAGCAGTTCTGAGCCCAAAGGGAAGAGCCTGGTACTGGAAATGTCTCCCACTGTAAGCAAAGTGAAAGAACCTCCAGTGGGCTTCCCAAATAGGTATATGGAGATTGGCCTCTGAGAAATCTATGGAGGTCATAAAGTCCTCCTTTTGAATAGAAGAAATTATGGATTTCAGGGTTTCCATCCTGAACCTTCTTTTCTTTATCCATCAGTTTAGCCATTTCAAGTCCAGAATGGTCCTGATGTCTCCATTCTTCTTTGGAATGATGAAGAAGACTAAGAAACCCCCCAATGACCTTTGATTCTTTGGAACCAGTCCTATAGCTCTGATGTCCATCAGGTGTTGGATGGCCTGAAGGAGAAATTGTTTTTTGAGCTATCGATTGATCGGAACTTGTATGAACCTGTCACAAGGGGCAGTTTGTAATTCCAGGGAGTATTTGTGTGTGATTGTGTCCAGAACCCACCAGCTGCTGACAGATGACTTCCAATGATCTGCAAAATGTTGAAGGTGACTCTGATGTTTGGTGGGTCTGACCAGCTGCCAGAGTCATGCAGTGGAGTTCTTCTTTGCTTCTCGGAAGCTCTGATTGTTCATTTTGATAAAAGAAGAGCAGGAGGCCCTGGCTGATTTGAGCTCCCAATAGCCCTTGAAGGACTTAGAGAGTTAAAAACTAGTGTTTCTCTTGGTATCATGAAAGGAATAGAAACATTTATTCAGTTTAGCTTCCTCCTTATGTGTGGGCAACACATCTTATTATCTTTGTCCTCTGTCAGATACCTAACAATGCCATCTCTGAAGGGATTGACACCATGGAAGGGGGTGCTAGCCAGAGGAGGAGGAGGAGGAGGAGATTGGATTTATACCACGCCTTTCACTCAGAGTCTTGGAGCAGCTTACAAACTCCTTTCCCTTCCCCTCCCCACAACAGACACCCTGTGAGCAGTGTTCCCTCTGAGCTAGTGTGAGCTAGCTCACAGTTTTTTAGCCTCTGGCTCACACATTTTTGTCTTAGCTCAGGAATGATGGCTCCAGAGCAAACTAATGTATGCAGTAGCCAAATGGCTCGCTCACAACTTTAATGCCAGTAGCTCACAAAGTAGAAATTTTGCTCACAAAACTCCAGAGCTTAGAGGGAACATTGCCTGTGAGGTAGGTGGGTCTGAGAGAGCTCTTTCAAGAACTGCTCTTTCAAGAACAGTTCTGACAGAACTATGGCTTGCCCAAGGTCATCCAGCAGCTGCAAATGGAGTGGGGCTTGGGAGGAAGGATCAATTTCCCAATTCTGAAGCCAGGTGGTATGCCTAGCTGTAATGTTGGATGCCACAGCCCTGGCTGAAAGCTAAATCGCATCCAGTGATGCATCTGTGGAAAAAGTCACAGCTAGGGCAATCTTCTTTAGTTCTTCAGGCCTCTGGGAATGTTATTACCCACTGCTGAAAGATCTGAAGCCCATGAGTAGACCAACCTGGAAAAAAGGGAACTTGCTGTGGAAGCTCTCAGAGCAGTCGGCCTCAAAGTTCTTGTGCGGGTATTGATCAATCCTCCTATCATAAGCATCTCTAGGAAGGCCATTTGATTCCACTGGTAGAACACAGGCTCATAATTAGGTCATCTACTTCAGGAAGTAGGTCATCTACTTCAGGAAGCTGATGTGGCCCCACTGGTGGACCTCCTGATGGCACCTGGTATTTCTGGCCACTGTGTGATACAGAGTGTTGGACTGGATGGGCCTTTGGCCTGATCCAACATTGGCATCTCTTATGTTCTTATGTTCTTAAGCTTAAAAAAATCTGCAGCCTCTTGTACCAAAGAGTAGAAACGAGAGATGATCAGATTGTTGGCCTTGGTTCTAGCTGGGCTTTCCCCTTTGGACTTGACTACTTTGCCAAACACTGATGGAAAAGGAATTCCAAGGGGGGGAAATCCCTCCTTGGGGAAAAGCCCTGGCTGAGCCCTAAGGCCTCGATGGGTCTGGCTCTTCAACTTCTTTCTTGCCAAATGGAATTCTCCAGGATGTGGAGCACCTTGAGAAGAAGCCTGCAAAAAACGTCCTGTGGAAAAAGACAACTCTGCATGGTGGTTAATAATGGCTCTTCCTTATCTGAAAGTTCTCCCTCCTCCCTTGGGGAGGAAGAGTCTTAAGAATCAGAATTATTAGACTGTCGCCCATTAGGGGACTTGGATCTCTAGATTAATACTTAGAAAGAACCTCCCTTAGTTTCTGGGGGGGGGAGCTAGAACTGGGGGCGGGGGCGAGTGGCACCTACCTCTGTTTGGGGGTCTGGCAGAATCACAAAGGATAGATAAAGCATCCGAGAGAGAGGCTTTATGTATTTTTTTTGCATCTCACCCTTCATCCAAGCTGAAATGGGCATTCCCCCCCCCAATCCCTGGGAAGAACCATGGGCAGAAGTAGGAGAGGGGGATGGAGTGAGATCTAGGCCAAGGACCATTCACTCCTGAGGCACATTCTTCGAAAGGCCAGCCTGTGCCACTATTCCTGCCTTTTAAATATATATATGAAAAAGCAGAAGGGACTGAACACACCACCACCCTGATTGGTCCCAACACTGGAGTGCCTTCTTACTTGTTTAAAGCTGAGGATCATCCTGCAGAACAGGCGACCTGAAATGCATGCCAAAAATAACAGTGGGGCAGCAGGAGCAGAAACTCAGTGCCCACCACAGCCACTGCCAACGCTCTGCAGTCCTTGGGAGTGACTGGGGATGCTTCTAATTTGAAGGTTGGAGTCCCTGCAGCTGTCCCCTGTTAAGGAGGAAGTCTTATGAGTCCCTGGGTGGAAAGAGTAATGGGGGGGGGGGACCGTGCCTGTGCGATTTACTCCTGATGATGATCCAATGGCTTTTCAGATCTGTCTCAAACTGGCGTCCTTTACTTGAGAACCTTGTGGCTCTATTTACTTGTGAGGAGGAGCCTCACAGCTTGAGTTACTTGCAAGAAGGAGCCTCGTGGCTTGACTCAGGAGGAAAAAAAAGGCGAGCTTGGAGATGTGAAGCCCCCTGCTCCCACAGCCCCTCTCCCTTAGAAACCCCCCCCCCAGCCCAGACCCTGCAAGAAGGAGGGGGGAAGAGGACAGATGACAAAGAAAAAAACAGACGAGACTAAAAATAAAATTAGAAATTAGCTGTTAATTAAGGGAATCACAGAGCTCATAAGGAGCTCAGCCAGAGATGTCTAACTTCCCTGCAGGCAGGGCCAAGACTGGAACCCCCAAGGAGATCAAAATTGCCAGTGACCCTGCCTGCCTCCAGGGTGGAGCTATTTCCCACAGGTTCAGACTGCCCCACCTGGACCACTGGAGAATGCCACAGAGAAGCAGGGCCAATTACTGCTCCCTACAACATATGTATACAATGTACATTCTGTCTTAAAAAGAAGGGTATGGCTCCAACGTGTTATTAGTTATAAAGATACATACTGGCTATTTTAGTAACACGTAAAGAGTCCCAGATCAAGCCTACTGTTTCATGCAAAACATTTATTTATTGATTTATATCTCCCCAAAGAGGACCCAAAGCAGCTTAAGTTGTTCTCCTCTCCTCCATTTTATCCTATGCACAATGGACAGTTTTATATTGTTCTCTTTTATTCTTGGCAATACATACAAAGCTGAAATGGTGTAAATGTTTGTACATGTTAAACTCAACCCCTTTTGTCCAAATTTTTAAAAGTTTACCTTAAAAACCTCAGCTTCTTCGTAGCATTGTCACATCTGATCATTTGATTTTAGAGCAATTTTGTTCTTTCAACTTTAACAAACAACTGGTATACCAAGCTAATATATTTTTGAAAGACAGATAAGTACTTACCATCCAATAGAGTTTTACCACATATTTTCCATAGCTATTATACAATGGAGCAAACAACTGGTATACCAAGCTAATGTATTTTTGAAAGACAGATATGTACTTACCATCCAATAGAGTTTTACTACATATTTTCCATAGCTATTATACAATGGCATATGTCCTTTGACAGCTTTGCATAATGAGTATATATGTTCCCATGGTTTCCACAATAGTGTAGGCATTTCACTTATATTAGCTTTGCCATCACCACTTAAAACACTTGCATTATATATTCTCCAGGCTGCACAAATTTCACTGATTATCCATCTCATCAGCTAAAGACAGTGGGTAGAAAATTACAAAAAGTCAGATCTAACCAGTCTGTAAAACACTAGTTAGTTTGTCATGAAGTACACAATTACGTAATCATTTATTATTATTTGTGGTGTATGGAAAGGGAAAGAAAGGCCAAACAATGTTCTGTTTATAAAGCACCAGACTTTCATAAAAGTGATCACTATTTAATGGCCAGCACAGATTTCTTGGTGGGGGGGGGGGAGAATAAAAAATAAAGCAATGTCTGAAGTACATGAAAAACCAAAAACAAATTCTTTGATACTTTGATTTTAATGAGCATCTTTGTTCTAAAATAACCAGTTCATTGTGCTATGCATGCCATGTAAAAAGCCACTACTGCTTCTATTATGGTTCTTCTAGGTATCAGCTTATAGGCCTTTTGAGCCTTGCATGTCCTTCTGAATAATATTATTTAGCTATTACAGTTTATGTATTTACATACAATTGTATCACTAAAGATCAAAATACCTTACAGTATTTTTAAAATGTAAGACATATACTGAGAGAATCAGCTATGATATATGCAGACAAAATGTGTCTGATATCCATATAAAGTTTATAAAAATAATTCAAACATACAGATGAAAACTTCTTTCTGTAGCCAATAAGTATCTGCATTTTAGTGATTTACTCCATTACAGAGTGCATTTTGGGTAAACAGAAAATTGCAAGCAATAACCCCCAACCATTTCCTAGCAGTGACTTGAAAAACATGGGCAGCTGCAAGCAGTCTGATGTAGACTCCTGCACCCGAATTTAAATGCAGTTTAAACAAGATGCTTTGTTTTAAGCAGAGCTGGATGTAACTACATAAGTTACTGCATTCCATATAATTTCTGGTATATTTGTATCCTTCAGATACATTTGTATATTTTCTGTATTTTCTAGAGAAAAATCAAACTATGTACAATTTATTTTAAAATCAGAATTATAAAGTAAATTACAGTAATGTTTTTCTCTCCAGTCTTTCTGTTCACTGATGAAGTCAGTATTAGTTCCCATACTGGATACTGTCTTTACTCACTACTTTACAAAAAACTCAAACAGTAAGACAATGAACAGTTCATACTGCTCCTGACATTGTGATTATAGTTCCTGGTAGGACTTCCAGAGGTCCCTTCTGCAACAGAAATCATGCCATCGTATGCTGTGGATGTTGAACCACATCTAAGATTTTGGGGATGTCTGTGTCTGACTTGTATATATAGTATAACCTGCAGGTATACATTGTTATATGTTCCTCCATCACTACCTTTTTAAAAAGTCAAAAATAACTTCTGAATAGCACATTCTAATCAAAACAATCTATCAGAAGGCAGCCTTAAATGCAGTGTAATGTTTAAATTGGTATAAAGTCTGCTTTTAATTAAACACTTTCCCTAAAGCCTCCAATTTTATTTTATTTTTAAAGCAAAGGCATATATTCTGTCCAAGCAGTTCTTATCTTTCCTTTGCCAGCACCTGTTAGTAATTAGTTAAATCTTCTGCATAAAGAAAGTCTAAAAAAATCACAGATGAATAGCCAGACATCCAGAATACATTTTAATATCCTGAGTTTAAATGGACCCTTCCACCAAGAGACAAAATGGATCAAGGTAAATGTTTTTACAAACAACATAAAATTTTGTTTCTTTAATTATGCCAAAACACAAAAACAAATTCCCATTTGCTCCATTTTCATATCAAAGGAATTTGCATCTTTTGTTACAATGAATGTCTTCAATTCACTTACAAAATTCATATGATTCATATTTTATTTAAAAACTTATTGTTCACATACCTCACTGCCCATTAAATGTTCATTGGCTGAAAAGAGGTCAAACCAGTTTTCATTTTTCACTACCACAGGAACCTTAAAAGATAACAGTTTTTAATTACATTCATTATAAAATGTTTAGGAAAAAGTCAGCATTAAGGACATTCGAATGAAGGTTACATGGTTTAAATTATGAAGTAACTTGCTACATGTAAAAATTACTTTCAAAGTATTCGCAAGTAAATTTAAAACAATCATTGTTGAAGTTTGAAAAATACTGACATGATGAACTGAAGTAAATAAGTTAGAGACAGACAATAGTTTTTAAGAAACTTGGAAGCAGTTAAAATAGAGGCCTTATTCCCATGTCGTATACACTCTTTTCTTGTTCCACAGCTGTACTTTGGCTGAATAAGTTTTAGAAGCACTTCCCTCGCCTGCAAAACCTGGGAGAAAAGACCCAGGATAGAAGGATGAGTATACACCTCGGACCAAGGCCTATCACACCGCCTTAAATGCACTGAAAAAATAAACTCTTAACAGAGACCTATGTTTCCTTATTCACTAAATTTCTACCAGCTCATCAGGGCTCTTTGTAACATATGCTATTATACTGTAACCCTTTCCTGGTGTTTTTTTTTCCTTTTCCTTTTGCTTCAGACTGCTTTTTCCTTGATTAGTCAGTCAATCCTACTTTATTACACTCCATTTGTACTTCATGAAAGGCTGTAACCTCTACCCTCTCTCATCACCTGTTATGTGTAATAACCAAAAACTGGAAAAAAAAGGGGGGGACTCAACCCAGGATATGACTACGAACCAAAAAGGGCTCAGCTAAACCATGTATATAAAAGTACAAATATTTATTAAGGTGTACACATGTTAAAACTTTCCTGATTAAAAATTACTTTGTCTAAGATAAGACTATAAAAGCTTATCCAGTATACATACATATAATAATATGATGGGTAAATACTTTACAACTGAAGACCAAGTGCATTTTGGCCCCTAAGGGCCTTCCTCAGTGGTCACTATTATCTATATATTCTAGACACACATTCAAAGACCTGTTACAGAGTTTTAGTACACATATAATTAAACCGGATGTTGTTTCCTTGTATACTTATAATTGGACTCCTGGTATTAGTGATGGGCCATAGGTATAGCCATATCACCTCCACAACTTATTCTGGTAACAGCGATTTTGTAGGTCTGAACGTGTGTCCTTCCATCAAGGTGAAAAATATCAGGAATATCGAGATCAACTCCCTCCACAATTTGGGGATTTCCGAGTCTCTCCATAGATCTAGTAAGTATAGTTCCGGAGAGAGAGGAATGTGATAATCTGTGATGTTTCTGATGGCTTTTGAGAGTTTTATCCAGAATCTCTTAACTATTGAACAGTACCACCAGCAGTGGATGTATGATCCGTAACCACCACAGGACCTCCAACATAGGGTTATAGCCCATTGAAGCACATAGCTGTAAGCATAGCTTTATGATGAAGTGAATCAACAGTATATTTTCAATACGTCACCAAGTGAAAGGAATTGTTGAAAGACAGTTTATGTACACATCCTTGTTCAGAAGAAGATCACTGTCGAAACGGCACACCATTCCGGAGACCACCGTCTACATTCACTATATATATTACTTATTTTCTGTTATTGTATATTATGATTTATGAATATAGTACCAAGCGCTAAATTGTCACAGTTCTTTTTTCTTTTTTCATTGGTCTTATTACTGTGCCCATTCTTGTAACTATTCTGAGTCTCTATAAGTTACAGGTTCTTCACTGAGCTGGACATTTATTTAAGATTCTCCCCCAATTTAGTCAACAGCCTTTTTATTTATTTATGTAGATACTTATACTCCACTTTTCTCCCTAGTGAGAACCCAAAGTGGCTTTCAGCATCATTTCATTTTATCCTCACACTTAGTCTGTGAGGTAAGTTAGCCTAAGAAAGGGTCACTGGCCCAAGGTCACCTAGCAGTCTTCCAAGGCATCGTGGTTATTCAAACCTGGGTTTCCCAGATCACAGTCCAACATACTAATCAGTACACCATACTAACATACAGATGTTAGAGGCTGTGGAAACAGAAACCCTGTATCAGTCATGGGAATCACATATTTTGTGCCCACATTAAAGCCATCTTAATATACAAATTTGTTGTTGTTGTTGTTGTTAATAATAATTGGATTTATGAATCTTCTAATCTCTGCTATTGCAGGGCTCTAGGTGCTGTACAACATATAAAAATATATCAAAGTCATAAAAACAGAATGTACAAATAAAATTAATACAACAAATCTAAAAATCAGATGGAGAGTTTATAATTATTTCCTATTCTGGACTGATGACCTCCTTGCAGGCAGGGAGGAAGAGGAACAAGTAAGTTTGGAGAGTAAGGGAGGGTGCCAGCCAGTTTGAAAACCATTGCTGTCCTCAACCAAAAGCCTGGCAGAACACCTCCGCCTTACAGGCCCTGCAGAATTGCATAAGGTCCCACAGGTCCCTGCTTGTATTTGGCAGAGAGTGCCCTGGTCAAGGACAGCCAGATGACTTTTGGGCCAGGGACCACCAAGCAGATTACTATCCGATGAGTGCAATGCTCTCCCAGGGACATATTGGAGGATACGGTCCCATAGATACATTGGTCACAGACCACTCAAGGCCTTAAAGGTCAACACCAAAATCTGGAACTTGACTCAGTATTCCACTGGAGGCCAACGCAGTTGGTGCAGCACACAGGTTATATATGCGCCATCCGTGACATTCCCATAAGGACATGTGCTGCCACATTATGGATCAGCTGGAGCTTCCGCGTCAGTCTAGGCCCCAGCCTGAAACCACCACCACCCAGCTACAAAAGCTCCGTCTTAGTTGGATTCAGTCTCAACTGCCCTTTTTAAACTACCCTACCACAGTCTCCAAATGCATGGCCAAATTCTGCTGGGCGACATCCGGGTGGCTGTTCAATAACAAATACAGCTGGGTATCATCAGCATACTGGGGACACCCAAGTCCAAAACGCTGTTCTAGCTGGGCAAGGGGACGCATGTAGATGTTATATAACACTGAGCAGAGGAGCGCCCTCTGAGGGACCCCACATATTAAGGGGAACCTAGTTGACACCCTCCCCTCTAGCGCCTTCCTCTGTCCCCAACCTCGGAGGAATGATGGAAGCCACTCTAAGACCACATCAGCAAGGCAGTGGGTCAAAGGTCATAATCGACCGTGTCGAATGCTGCCATAAGATCTAATAGCAATAGCAGCACTGACCCGCCTCAATCCAGCTGTCTGCAGAGATCGTCCATCAGAGTGACCAACACAGTCTCCATCCCATGGCTGGGGCAGAAGGTAGACTGGAATGGATCCAATGCCTATGTGTCATCCAGGAAACCCTAGAGCTGCTCAGCTACCGCTCTCTCAATTACCTTACCAGGAATTATAAATTTGAAACTGGGCGGTAATTGGCAAGATCAGAAGGATCCAGAGTTGGGTTTTTTTAAAGAGCGGTACAACCACAGCATCCTAATAGCCCTCTGGACAATCTCCTCTTTCCAGGGATATTGACATTTCAGTGGCCGAAATGTGTGATAATCTAGTTAGAGATAAGAAACCAAAATATAGATTACATCACTGACTCTTTTTTCTGTGGCTGTTTCAAGTTTCCTAGCCAGTTCAGTGTTGGACTACCAGAAATTTCCATTACAAGGTAAGTACCTTGAGCATTCTCTATCCAGTGGTTTTCAAGCATAAACGCCTTAGGGTTTCTTGTCAATCTTGTGAGAGGATCAATAATATTGAACAAATTTCTCATTCTTTCCCTTCCCAGTTCCTGGACACCTTAGAATCCATGGATTAAGAATCCATATTTTTAATAGCTCAAACAAGGTCTTAATTAAATTTAGGAGCATGGGTTCCCCCCCCCAAGAACTCACTACATGTAGTCTTATTTAAATTACTCTACTGTGCAATCAGATATGCTATTTCTGTTGTTACAGCATTTCCCTATGCCTTTCCCATCCTACATTCTTAGTACACTTTCCACCTTAAGTATCTGCTGTTTTATTTCCTTTCCCCCCACCTTTTTTCCCCCCAAAACAGCTCTTTATATAAACCAGTGTGACAAGAAATAATTAAGTTAGATGGAGAAACACCAGGATCGATACGAACTAAGTGAAATTAAATAGCCTTTTTCACTCCACTGTTTTGAAGAAAGCCTCTTGGGCAAACAATAATTTGAGTTTGGGGTCCGAATTTAGCTGCTGCTGAACTGGGATTACTCCCTTTTTGGTAAAACATAAGACCATTCTCCTATTTTATTTTAAAACAACCAGACATTAAATGCTGAATTGCACCAGGTATTAATGAATGTTTTGTATTAAAGATTTTTCACAAGCAGCTTTGGATGTTCCCATGTTGTGATATTATGAGGCGCACCTCCACACTTTTGAAGAGCCACTGCACAACTGCCAGAGGTGGGCGGGCAACTGACCTGCAGATCAACTGAGTCACAACACACCAATTCCGAATCACTAGCAATTGCAATTTTGAACCAACTCTGTAATATGTTGGTAATAATAGCAATTTAATACTAATCATTACAGCAGTGGAATGGGGAGAAAAGGAGGCAGTTCCCACATATGCAGACACCACCTAAATATGAAGAAAAATATTGGGGTTTTTTGTTCCTTCTAGAAAGGGGGGGGGGAGATAGGAAGATTAGAGGCTGTACATACTCACATGGAATCTGGACATAATGCAAGCACAGGCCCCTCAGAGCTCTCTGTGGCTGTTGCCCCAAAGAGAAATATTTGCACTTACAGCTAAGCAGAGCGAGAAATTTAAGTCATCTGGCACACATATACTTCCAGAATCACTTAGTTGGCTGGGGATCTGCCTCTATTGCAGATTAAAGGGTTTGGGGATGGTTAACTGGAATTGTAGGGCAAAGTGCTCCCTTATATACACCTAATTAAGTTAAAGAACTATTAAAACTGTATATAAATTAGCTATATCCCCTAACAGAGGGGAGATAAGGCAGTCAGGGCATGAATGTCATGAGCCCACATCCCCCTAGTTTCTCGAGTTTAAACCATCCTTCATGGAACAAGGAAGTATTAGCCTCACTGTGGTTTCAGGGATGGTTGCCCAACAATGAACCTGAGTGCTATTTTACTGTAGAGTGCATAGGGAAGGGAATATCTCTATTATCCGTTCCAAAATTCTGTGTGAACTATCAATATGTATGTTCTTAATTCTCACATCTTAAATTTAAGAACATATTACTTGGTATAGAATTCCAGCCAAAAGGAAAAAAGGAATACTGATATTTCTATTTGATGTTCCTGGCATTCCTCTTCAAAATACATGCTACTAATTACCTTCAAAATACATGTTATTAGTAAGGATAATATGACAGCATTCCCTATGCAACTCCATATTATCAGCAGTTTCTTTACTAAAAAATTAAAATGAATCTACCTGATTTGCCAATGTACTATAATTTTTAAGTAAATGGTCAAGCTGTCAAAAGTAAAACTGACAAGGTCACAAATTAAATTAAAACTTTTTAAAGAGAAAAAAAGAAAGGTAGAAAAGGGCAATTTTGAGCTTGTTGTGCCTCTATTATTGAGCTCACAACAGCCCTGGTTGCATGACCATCCTAAAACAGGATCTGCTGTCTCTCACATACTCATGCCAATGGGAAGGACATTAACCATAGCAGACTCTCTGTTATCCATAGTTGTCTGGTGTAGTGGTTAAGTGCGCGGACTCTAATCTGGGAGAACCGGGTTTGAGTCCCCACTCCTCCACTTGCACCTGCTGATGTGACCTTGGGTCAGTCACAAGCTCTGGCACAGCTGTCCTTGAAAAAGAGCAGTTTGTGTCAGAGTTCTCTCAGCCCCACCCACCTCACAGGGTGTCTGTTGTGGGGAGGGGAAGGGAAAGGAGTTTGTAAGACGCTCTGAGACTCCAAGTGAAGGGCGGGGTATAAATCCAATCTCTTCTCTTCTTCTTCTTCGGGAACCCTTCTTCCCTTTATTCTGTGCACACAAGTGATTAATGACGAACATCTCTTCAGGGCCAGGTACTCTCTCCCAGATCATCCAGAAATTGGCATGGTAGACTTGGGATTGTTGGAATGACCATAAATACTGCTTCTTCCCTCCCTCCCTCACTGACTACTACAACCAAAGGAGAATACATTGCGGTTCTCAGTTATTCCAAGATTATGATGTTAAAGATGATGGCACATGCCTGGTTATATATCAGGGTTTCAACTGGCAAGCAGTGTTGCTTTCTGGCCACTGAGCCTACTGGGGTACTTTTATCAAAAGAAATAGGAGAGGAATATCAAATAGTTGTTTGTTGAACTATGTAATTTGTTAGATGTTCGTTTCTTACCTTATTGATTAAAAATTCTTGTGGTCGTCTCCAGGAATTCACTTTTAATGAAAGTGGTAGATCAATCTTTCCTTCTGGATCTTCAAAGACATGCTGTACAAAATGTGTATTTAAAAAAAATTAAGAAATAATGAAAGCGTATGCTTAACCTTAATAATGGGGGTCATTTAAACACAGTTCAAAGAGCAGATGGTCATTTCATACTAGCCAGAGATCTCTGAGTAGAATGTCTGCAATCCTTGTAATAGTTTAAAAATACTAACGACTGATTTTTTAAAATGTAGGACATGTAGATACAATTGCTTTGAATCCTCAAAGGCATATTGAGAAGACTCTATCAGACACAAGGAACACAACATGACCTCATATTCCAAGGACATTTATACATAATAAATATTAAATCTTAAATACAGCCTAGCACTGGAGGAACATAAATTCAATAGCATTATCCAGTCAAAGTGAAATACTTTTAAATTCAATTGACTTAAATGGGACATATGTTAGAAGATATTCAATATCCCCATTGGAATCTATAGAATTCAGAAGTGTTTAACTTTAGTAAGAGTCCCCCTTTCCACACACACTGTAATCCAAAAGGGGAAAGCTGTGTGTGCAATACAAGTTTCTCTGCTCAGATCTCCCTCACTGAATGTATTTGCTATATGCAAATATCCAGCTAAAATGATAATTCTCCCCTCTCCAGAAACAAAACCCCACAGATGTTATCTAAAGGGAAGGACTACATGAAAATAACTTCTGTCTTCCACTTTCTTTCAACAAAGGAAATCAGCACCATCCAGAACACCCTTGTTCTCTGGTTTAGGGTACTTATCTTTCCTTTTCTCACCATTCAAAGCTGTACAGTTGATTATAAACTGGTGGTAATCTTTGAAAAGGGAGAAGGAAAGCACAATGATGAACAGATTCCCTCAGTTCAGTCCTATTTAAAGTTCGATTTTCTTCTACTCTAGGGATTTGATGTGATGATATTCCATCAAAGTTCATGAACATTGATAGAACACAATTCCTGAAATATAGAGGGAATGGGCTACTCCCCACCCCTTTTACCCATTTCTCTTCTACCCTGGGTATCATCACAGATTGTGACCACTGATGAATTGCACTTATGGGATCTCACAATTTAGTAATTGTGGCATCAATGCTCCTATGCCTTCCTTAAAATATTCTGTTGAAATCTGATAAAATTGGGTAACATTTAGTCTGTTAATCAGCATAACATTAGATAAGCCTTTTGTGAATTCAGTATGGGATTGCAAGCGGTAACTCTGTTTTGTGGGGTGTACGTTATATGCTGCAAGTATACCATCCTGTCTGAAAAATATGTATGTGACTGCATATACAGTAAACTGGCCTATGACCCAATCCACATGACCATCCTATTGTTCTGTAGGCTTCATTCCTGCACTTGCAGAAATAATGGTATTCAGCTGACTATTTTTTAGTAGCAGAACAAACCAGCAGTCACATATAAATGAAGTTCAATTAAACGGAGTCCCTACATACAGAGGCAGTAAACCTCCAGGGCTAGGAGGCACTTGGGGCATGAGTTCCCACTCCGTGCACCAGAGCTTCTCTTATGTTTTTAAAATAAAATGGGGCCAATTATGATCAAAGCTGTGCATATAGTAAAGAAATCAGATAATAAAAGTAATAATCCAGCACAGATCATAGTTAGCCAATGGGATCAGTGGTTAGTGATATATTAGGAGCCAGGAGACTTTAGTTTAAATCTCTGGGTGACCTTGACTAGTCACTCTCTCAGCCTGACCTACTTCACAGGGCTGCTGTTGTGAGGATGAAATGGAGAAGGGGACAATAATAAACTACCTTGGGCCCAATCTTAAAGAAAAACCAAGTATACATAGCTAAACAAATCAGCATAGCAATTTGTAACATGCTTACATATAAAATGATTATATGAATCAACCCTACTGCAAATTACTTTGAGACATTAAAAATAACGTTTCAAGTAGAGATTTACATCTTTTAGTGGGGGCTGAGGTTATTAGAGGTTTATGCCCTGGCTTTTCACCAAGAGCAGCTGCCAAGACAGCGCACAAGGTTTTAATAGAACAACTCTAACAAAAACAACTACTGTAAGAACCCAGTAAACAAACAAAAGCAAGAAGATTTGGGCTTAGTGAGCCAGAACCACTTTGTCTGCTCTCTGTGGTGTTACCACAGTAAATGGAGACCAAGCTGACAACAGTTCCCACACCAAGCCTCAGACGGTTCCCGCTGCTTCCATGGCTGCCATCTCTTCAAGGGATGCAGTGAACCTGGAAGATAGACTCCCCCAGGGGAGCTGCCAAGCAACCTCAGACATGATGACGGCGACAGTCACTGGGCTCAGAGAAATTTTTTTGACAAAAGTTAACCAAGTCTCTCATAATGCAACCTCATTTTAGCAGCAGTATAAAACGTGGTCTTTTAACTATTTCAGCAACTATAAAGGAGCTAATGTTCATTATTTTAAACAAGGAAGGGAATGCTCCAACTTAAATCAAACATATGAACTCCAATACAGATTTAGTTATAAGAACCTCTTTTAAATACCCAATTTACAGTGCAATCCTATGTAGAGTTATGCCAATCTAAGTCTATTGATTTTATTGGCTTTAGGCTTATGTAGGATTGTACTGTCACTGACTTGAAAACTTTAAAAGATACAGTACTTATGTTTTTTAAAGTAATGATGTGTCTGAAAAAGTCAGTTACTACAGGAAACTTACTAAAATAGGACTTCTTCCAGTTTTATCTTTTTCCTTTCCACCTTTCCCTGCATCCCACTTCTCTGCATTTATGTCAGCTTCATTCCATTCTGGCCAGATGGGAAATCTTCCCTTCTTTGCTTCAGTTAAAACAACTGAAGGATTTACAACGGAGGCTGATCCAGTAAGATACCAAAGGCTGAAATAAAATATGAAATGAGAAGAAAACTTGCATTTAATTGAGTTTTACATGTAATAAACTTTTTCATGGTTTGTTCTAATTTTAATTTCCTTAATGTTGCTATGACAGACCCCTGATGCTTCCCCACTCCCTTCAGTGACTGAGCTGCCCTTCAGTAGTATGTATTCCTTCTTTATTTTATAAGCAGTTAGCCTCAACCTTTTACAGATATTAGTTTAGGCTTATGACCCAGCACAGGAACTAGAGGTATTACAGGAGCTGTCTTGTTTTCAAATACCCTTGTAAAATGGCACATGAGGCAAAATTAACTCTCAAAAACAGAATAAAGATTTTATTAAGCAGGCATGGAATGATGAGGAATACACACACACACACTAGGAATAAGGCCCATTGTGGAAATAAATACAACGAGCTCTAGAAAGAGGCTATGGGAGAGTGCCAAGGCCTTGGGCACTCAGCATCAATGTGCTGTGGCGACCTCAGCAGGTTATAATGACAAAGAGTCCACCATTTTTTCCAGAGGAACTCATCTCTGCTACCTGAAGAGCAGTTGTAATTTTCAGTGATCTCCAGCCCTCACCTGGAGATTGGCAACAATTGTTACCCAGGAGGAAATTGCTAGTTTGGAGGGTGGAGTCTATGGCATTGTACCTGCCTGAGGTCCTACCCCTCCTCAAACCTCACTGTCTCCAGGCTCCATCCCTCAAATCTCCATGAATTTCCCAACCTGGAGTTGGCAACCCTATCTCCTTCCCAGCCAAGCATCAACCTGCCATTATCTGCCCCTCTGATGTCAGTTTTCCATCTCCTCCCCCCTCCCTCCTGGAGATCAGTTGTAATTCTGAGTGATTTCCACCCCTCTCCTGAGATTGGCAACAGTAGTTCCCCAGGAGGGAATGGCTGGTTGGGAGGGTGGAGTCTATGGCATTGTACCTGTCTGAGGTCCCACCCCTCCTCAAACCTCACCCTCTCCAGGTTCCACCCCTCAAATCTCCAGGAATTTCCCACCTGGAGTTGGCAACCCTCTCCTTCCCAGCCAATCATCAACCTACCTTTATTTCCCCCTCTCTTCAGCTTTCCATTTCCCTCACACACACACACACCTGCAGCCTCTTCTGTGTTCTGAAGCCCTGAC